>NW_027516064.1:600000-771854 GCF_048772815.1 Callospermophilus lateralis
ATTGTTGTTACTATTGCTCTGTAGTATAGTGTGAAGTCTGGTATCGCTCTACCGCCTGATTCACACTTCCTGCCTAGCATTGTTTTTGCTATTCTGGAACTTTTATTTTTCCATATGTATTTCATGATTGCTTTCTTTATTTCTACAAGAAATGCCTTTGGGATTTGATTGGCATTGCATTAAACCTATAGAGAAATTTTGGTAATATCACCATTTTGATGATGTTAGTTCTGCCTTTCCATGAACAGGGTATATTTTTACATCTTCTAAGATCTTCTTATATTTCTCTCTTTAGGGTTGTGTAGTTTTCATTGTATGAGACTTTGCCCTCTTTTGTTAGGTTGATTCCCATCTTTTTTTTTTTTAGGATATTGTGAATGGAGTGGTTGTTCTCATTTCCATTTCAGAGGATTTGTCCCTGATATAGAGGAATGCCTTTGATTTATGCGTGTTGATTTTATATCCTGCCACTTTGCTGCATTCATTTATTAGCTCTATTAGTTTCTTTGTAGACCCTTTTGGGTCTGCTAGGTATAGAATCATGTCATCTGCAATAGTAATAATTTAAGTTGTTTTTTTCCTATTTTTATGCCTTTAATTTCTTCCGTCTGTCTAATTGCTCTGGCCAGTGTTTCGAGAACTGTATTGAACAGAAGTAGTGAGAGAGGGCATCCCATTCATGTTCCAGATTTTAGAGGGAATGCCTTCAATTTTTCTAGATTCAGAATGATGCTAGCTTGAGGATTAGCATAGATTGCTTTTACAATATTGAGGTATGATCCTGTTATTCTTAGTTTTTCTAGAGTTTTGAAGATAAAGGGATGCTGTACTTTGTCGAATGCTTTTTGTGCATCTATCGAGATGATCATATGGTTCTTATTTTTAAGTCTATTGATGTGGTGAATAACATTTATTGATTTTCGTATATTGAACAAGCCTTGCATTCCATGGATGAATCCTACTTGATCATGGTGCACAATTTTTTTAATATGTTTTTGTATCTGATTCACCAGAATTTAATTAGGGATTTTGCATTTAGATTCCTTAGGGATATTGGTCTGTAGTTTTCTTTGTTTGAAGTGTTTATAGTCTGGTGTAGAAATCAGGGTGATATTGGCTGGTAGAAGGAATTTGGAAGATCTCCCTCTTTTTCAATTTCCTTAAATAGCTTGAAAAGTATTGGTATTAGTTCATATTAAAGGGTTTGTAAAACTCTGCTGTATACCCATACTGTCCTGGTCTTTCCTTAGTTGGTAATCTTTGGATGGTTTCTTCTATTTCCTCAATTGATACTGGTCTGTTTAGGTTGTCTATATCCTCCTGACTCAATCTGGACAGATCATATGACTTAAGAATTTTTCGATGCTTTCACTATCTTCTATTATATTGGAGTATAACGAATCAAATTAATTTCTGATTATCTTCTGTATTTCAGAAATATCTGCTGTGATTGCCAGGGGGTGACAAATAACTTGTGTAGATTGATACAGCAGGAATGGAAGCCGTTTATTGTAGCATCTGAGCGATATTTATACATTTTATATAGCTTACCTAATTAGCATAAAATAGATCCAGCAGTGAACCAATAAGGAATCTCCACACTTAATGGCTTGCTTTTGTTACTTCACAAACCACTCTCTATGGCATTTTTCCAGGCGCCATCCAGACTTGTTTACAGACCCTAACATTTCTCTGGCAAAATACCAGGTGCCATCCTGACTTGTTTATATACCTTAACATGTGATGTTGCCCTTTTCATCCGGTATGCTAGTAATTTAAGTTTTCTCTCTTCTTCTCTTCATTAGCATGGCTAAGGGTCTGTCGATTTTATTTATTTTTCAAAGAACCAACTTTTAGTTTTCTCAATTTTTTCAATTGTTTCTTTTGTTTCGATTTCATTAATTTCAGCTTTGATTTAATTAAATCTTAACTTCTACTTATTTTGCTGTTGTTTTCCTCTTCTTTTTCTAGGATTCTGAGATGAAGTATGACATCATTTATTTGTTTTCTTTTTTTCTTTTTTTAAGGAATGAAATCCAAGCAATGAATTTTCCTCTTAGAACGGATTTCAGTGTGTCCATAGATTTCTGATATGTTGTGCCTGTGTTTTCATTTATCTCTAAGAATTTTTTAATTTCCTCCTTGATGTCTTCTATAACCCATTGATCATTCAGTAACCTATTGTTCATTCTCCAAGTGATGCATGATTTTTCCTTCCTTCGTTTATCATTGATTTTAGTTTATATTAGATTATGATCAGATAAGATGCATGGTATTATCTCTACTTCTTTATATTGTCTAGAATTGCCCGTGACATAATATATGATCTATTTTTGAGAAGGATCCATGTGCTGCTGAGGAAAAATGTAACTGCTTGATGTTGAGGAGTATATTCGATATATGTCAATTAAGTCTAGGTTATTAATTGTGTTATTGAGTTCTATAGTTTTCTATTTCAACTTTTGTTTGGAAGACCTGTCCAGTGGTGAGAGAGGTGTGTTGAAGTCTCCCATGATTATTGTATGGTGGTCTATTAGACTCTTGATCTTGAGAAAAGTTTGTTTGATGGACATAGCTGCACCATTGTTTGGGGCATATATATATTTATAATGGTTATGTCTTGTTGGTGTATGGTTCTCTTGAGCAGTATGTAGTGTCCCTCTTTATCCCTTTTGATTAACTTTGGCTTGAAATCTATTTTATTTGATATGAGTATGGACACTCCTGCTTGTTTCCGAAGTCCATATAAGTGATATGATTTTTCACAACCTTTCACCTTCAGTCTATGTATGTCTTTTCCTATCAAATGCGTCTCCTGTAGGCAGCATATTATTGGGTCTTGTGTTGTGATCCATTCTACTAGCATGTGTCTCTTAATTGGTGAGTTTAAGCCATTAACATTTACGGTTATTATTGAGATAATGGTTGTTCTTCCAGCCCTATTTGTTTATTTATGTTATTAAACATGGATTGTTTTCTACATTGATTATTTCCCCTTTTTACTGTACTACCTCCCACTGTTGGTTTTTATTGTTATTTTCCATTTTCTCTTCCTGTAATATTTTGCCGATGATGTTTTGAAGAGATGGTTTTCTAGCTACAATTTATTTTAACTTTTTTTTTAACATAGAAGGTTATGATTTTATCTTCCATCCTGATGCTTAATTTCACTGGATACACAATTCTTGGTTGGAATCCATTTTCTTTCAGTGTTTGAAAAATGTTAATCCAGGATCTTCTAGCTTTCAGAGTCTGTGTTGAAAGATCAGCTGTTATCCTGATTGGTTTACCCCTAAATGTAATCTGCTTTTTTTTTCTCTTGTAGCATTTAAAATTCTCTCCTTATTGTGTACGTTGGGCATCTTCATTATAATGTGTCTAGGTGTGGATCTCTTATGATTTGCACATTCGGCGTCCTGTAGGCTTCTAGACTTGGGAGTCAGTCTGATTCTTCAAGTCTGGGAAGTTTTCTCGTATTATTTCATTGAATACATTGCTCATTGCTTTGGTTTGGACCTCTATACCTTCCTGTATTCCAATGACTCTTAAGTTTTGTCTCTTTATGTTATCCCGTATTTCTTGGATATTCTGTTGATGGTTTCTTAACAGTCTTGCTGAGCTGTCTATGTTCTTTTCAAGTTGGAATACTTTGTCTTCATTGTCTGATGTTCTATCTTCTAAGTGTTCTACTCTGCTGGTAGTATTCTCAATTGAGTTTTTAAGTTGGTTTATTGCTTTCTGCATTTCTAGGATTTCTGTTTGTTATTTTTTACAACCTCTATCTCCCTGTATAGCTGATCTTTTGCTTCTTGGATTTGTTTATGTAATTCATTGTCGAAGTGATTTTTCATTGTCTGATTTTGCTGTCTAATGTCTTCCTTGAGACTCCAGATCATCTGAAGCATGTATATCCTGAGTTCTTTATCTGACATTCCATTTACTGCAGCTATTACCTCTTCTAAAGTTGTGCTGACCTGCATTGCTTGTGGTCCTTTTTTCCTTGTCTTATCATACTGCTCGCTTTTCTTTCTGCTTGGTGAAACTGTTGTGATTTTGAAATTTTCCTCCTATATATTTATATTGCTCTTGTATAGTTGCAAAGTCTCCCTTGCATGGGCGCAGGGGGGCTGTGCTGCTCCTCCAATTAGGGTGATCTAACTACCTTGCTGACGGGCCGCTGGGCTTGTTTTCCTGATCGGTTGCAGGTCTGCCTACCATGCAGGCGCGGGAGGCGGCGATGCTCTGCCCCTCCTCCAATTGGTGTCACGTGTCTACCAGGCCCGTGGACCCCTGGGGTGTTCTGCCGATCAGTCGCAGGTCTGCCTACCTTGTAGGTGCTGGCGGCGGCTCTGCTCTGCCCCTACTCCAATTGGGGTGACGTGACTACCATGCAGGTGTGTTGCTGGGCCTGTTCCGCCAGTTTGTCGCAGGTCTGCCTACCTTGCGGGCACGGGCAACGGATCTGCTCTGCTCCTATTCCAAATGGGGTGAAGTGTCTGCCGCTCCGGCAGGGCAATGGGCCTCTTCTGCCAGTCAGGTGCAGGTGTGCCTACCTTGCGGGTGCGGGTGATGGCTCTGCTCTGCCACTACTCCATTTGGGGGGTCGTGACTACCATGCCGGCAGGTTGTTGGGCCTGTTCTGGGTGCGGGCGAAGGCTCTGCTCTGCCCCTACTAATATTGGGGTGACCTGACTACAATGCCGGTGGGCCACTGGGATCCACTGGGATTGTACTAGGTGAGGGAGAAGGCTCTGCTCTGCAACTATTCCAATTCGGGTGATTTGACTACCATGCCTGTGGGTCACTGGGCCTGTTCTGGGCAAGGGCGGCGGCTCTGCTCTGCCTCTATTCCAATTGGGGTGACGTGACTACCATGCAGGTGTGTCGCTGGGCCTGTTCCGGGCGTGGGCAGCGGCTCTGCTCTGCCCCTCTGGCTTGATGACAAAGTGAGAGAGACCCGGGTGTTTGTGACTCACTTTCTTTACCAGGAGACCAACTGTTTCTGTCACCGATGGTATCAATGAAGTTATCTCCTCTGCTGCTTTCTGATGACATCAGATCTCTGCCATGTTGGTATCCCATGCAAAAGGCAGCATTTTGTTCCCTTTGCTGGGTGACTAAAGCAATGGGTGAGTTCTGACCGGCACTCACAAGCCCCGTCTCAATCCTGTTGCACTCCCTATGAAGGCTCGGTTGATATTTACCTCCACAGTATTCAGCAAGACCCGGACCGAGAAGCAGTTTCCGCAGGTTCTTTAGCCCAGGGCCAGATCAGTTCCGGGTGGCGGAATTCGGCCGCTCTGGGCTCGGTGTATGTTCTAATAGAAGCAGGCTCCAAGACGCAGTTTCTGCGGGTTCTCTAGCACTGAGCCTGAGTAATTTGTCTGCAAGACAAAGGTGAATGGCATCCTGAAATTACCGGTTCTATAGCTGAATAAGCTGCGATCAGTCGAAAACAGGGATGGTGACGTCACCTCTCCAAGATGGTGGCCGCTGGGTTCCTCTGTGGTCTGACTGGTGCGGAGAAACGAGTTGGACTGCATGCTTCCCCGTCTCAAACCCAGAATTCAGCACTGAGCACAGTGATTGCATACCTGGCAGGAGCCCACAGTATCTGCACCACTGTATATTTGCGTTGCTATCTCGTCGTTTCCCAGCACGCACCACAGACTCTAGCCACGGAGCGATTTCCTGAATAAGCCACATGACCTTCTGTGAGGACAAATCACTCGCGTTTGAGTTCCCGTAGCTGATCCTCGTGAGATGGAAATTAGTACAC
Organism: Callospermophilus lateralis; assembly: GCF_048772815.1. Classification (NCBI taxonomy): domain Eukaryota; kingdom Metazoa; phylum Chordata; class Mammalia; order Rodentia; family Sciuridae; genus Callospermophilus; species Callospermophilus lateralis. The sequence goes on from NW_027516064.1 coordinate 605,780, forward strand.
TAGGTTTTGGAGAACCACAATTTTGCTGGAAATTCCTAACAAGATAGGTTTTAGCCATTCTAACTCGTCATTCTCCCGCACAGTGATGCGGTATATGGGGGTGATTCACTCCCTTCGCAGCCATCATATGATCCCCTGAAGTTAGTTTTCAGTACTAGGAAACAAATAAGTATTTCAGGTGGATGAATATTTCTGAGAAAAATCTTTTGAAAAGTTGATTATAAATCCACATACATGAATATGAATGAATTTAGGGAGTGTATAATAAGAAAAATATACTTCATATTTTGAAAAATCTGCAGAGTGAAAAAAATATATATATGTATATATATACATACACACAGAGACATTAAAAAAGTAGCATTATGTATGCCAATCGAAATTCACCATGAAATATATATCATCCACAGATCCAAAAATATTCATTTTAATGAACATGGATTTATGTCGTTCAACTAAGAAGCTCACCCGTATCTTGAATTTTCGGTTCCAACAGCATTTAGTAGGAGTGATCTCTTCTCACAATTTGTATCTGCCAAGCCAGCCACCTCACAAAATGTACGAGTTATACCAGGTAGAATTCGATATGTGCATATAAAAATACATGTGATGAATAGGCTACAGAGAAAGGGAGACAGTTATTCACATATTTGTTAACTTTTAAAACACATGGAGGACTATTTCAATTAAAATTCGCTAGATTTATAACACCTACCATTTATCATACGAAAGGCAAGTCCAACTATACACCATGCCTCCTGTGAACCTCTTGTATTTCTATTCTGTTTGGGTTATTTTTCTCCATAATATTAGGATTAGAAGTCAAAGTCTATTAGGGTATGTGTTAGTGTCAGGGATTCAGTATTTCGATAGGAAAATTTGAAAATGTATCCAATGTATATGCAAATATGTGCTACACAAAAAACTTCCCACTCTCATTCATAACAATGCCTTGACATTACCTTCGCCCCACATAAGACACAATTAGAGGAGAGGAGTTAGAAAATCTGTGAATACATATGTGGAATGGAAAATGCTCAGGATTTCACAATTTGGAGGTGGTAGAGGAGTTTCCAAAAGTAAGGGACAGGGTAAACACTCCACAAACATGAAGTTCTGCCAGCCTGACATCTGGAGAAACTGCCTCTAAGGTTGGGCAATGAAATATATGCTGTTGTCAGGAGCATTAGCTTCATTTGGAGTGAGACCATCAAAGCTGGGTCTTCATCTATGTGACATGAATGACATTGTTTCTTATTTTCCAATGAACATGAGGCATCAGTGCTGAATTTTCTATTTGTATGTAACTTGTGGCCACTGGGGTCTAAGTGTCTCCCCGTGTGGACTGTAAATCCATTTGGTCATCCTCCACTATTCGTGGTGTTTCTTGTTGCTGCACTGGGAGTTTGGAATTTGCTTCATGAAATACAAGGAGTTCAACAGGGACACAGTGCTGAAGTGAGTTCTGTCAATTGTGGTGGGTCGGGTTCTGCAGGAGAATGCACCAACCAGGCTTCTATCCCACATTGCTTGCCCCATTGACCATAGCAACCTGATTCTGAACATTGCCCTGAAACCTCTCCATATAACAATATGCTTTTACATATAAGAGTCTACTGGCTTCAAAATGTCAGTCACAATCCATTTGCAAGACAATGGCAGATCCACATGGCCCAACACAGATGTTTTATCACACACCTGCCAACCACAGCTCTAGGACAACTACTCAACAGGATCCAACTTACTGGCATCTCTGTTCTACACCATTTTCATAAAACCAAGTCAATCAAGGCACTGTCTTACATACTCATGATCAGCAACAGGACATCCAAATGTTCTCCAGTGCCACCCAGTCATGGGAATTTCAAAAATTTTTATGGTATTTATCTAGCCAATTTTCAAGGAAGAAGTTGGAGGCACTGTGGGTTTCAATTTATTCAGGAACCATTAAATGGTGAGTAAGTTCATTTCAATGAAAACTCTGGAGAATTCTCACAGGCAAGGCTTCCCAAAGAGTGGCCAAAATGTCAGATTAAGCCAGGCCCATTGAGGTCTACAATGTGAGGTCCATGTGTGTTTTGACTCTCAAAAATGGCTGCCAAGTCTTTAAGAATAAAATCATGTGATATCCTGGCTGAGATTCCCTGTGATCTGTGGAAAGTCAACTTGGGCCTAGATGTCTTTCCAAGGGCAAATCTCATGCATGGCCATCTAAAATCCCAACACAATTCATGGCAATACTTCTCTGAGATCAGTACCACAACTCAGTCTCTAAGGGGAATCACACCAGGGTGCAAGCCCACGTGGACCCAGTCATCTCTTCAAACCACCATTCAAATGTCCACAATTAAATCCCAAACACTCCCACATGGCCCAAATCTTCTTCCATATATACACTCATCATAACCTGTGGCTGGAGGTTTCCATGAGGGGAGCAGCCCACGTCAGTGTCCAAAATAAGCTTCCTGCACCTCATTTGCCTAAAGTCAGGGTGGCATGGACACCCTTCCTGTAAACCAGGAGTGATCAAATAGGCCTTCCTTTAATACTGCTTAGCTTCTCCAACTTGAGGCCTACTGACTTTGAGGTTTAGATTCTTTAAGTGAATTGGAGTCATGAGAAAAACAAGCACCTATGGGCTAGCCTCTGCTGGGTTTTGAAGAACTCATTTGACCCAAAGGATCCCTGTTCTCACTTGATGGATGTCAGGAACCTACCAGAGGAAGGCAAGAGAGTTAATCAACAATATCTGATCTTTTTGCCATTTTGGTTTTCGATGAATGCATGGGATGTATCTTTAGATCCATCAGGTGCTGAGAATCTAAGCCTCAGCCTCACACAGGGCCAAGAGACTGATTCAGACATATCCCTTTTCAAAGCAATTAAGCATGGATCCACACGTGATGCCCATTCATTTGCATTTGAAAACTGTTTTCTTCAGGCTTCACAAAGTGGTGGCTTGAGGCAAAGTTCTTCCTGACATTCAGGGCAACAGAACAATAGGTAAGCAAAAGGACCAAAGCAGGGTTTCTCCACTGAGACTTTCCTGGTCAACTGATATCTGAGATTTCTGAGATGCTAGCCATTCCCTTCAACTATCTAGTACATGGCCATGTCACAGATATTGGAGGTGGTACATATCTTGGACACAAAACCATGATACTATTCTGGAGTGTTGCCAGAATTGAAGGAGAAAACAGGAAATTATGAAGCTAGTAGGTGTTGCCCATCCATAAGGCAAGCCTGATTCCACTCATATATTGGGCACAATGAATGCTGGCAAGCTTTCTAGTAGACAGGAAACATCCATTGATGCCTTCTCTCTTCTAATGTCTACAATCATGAACACAGTGGGATACACAGACACTCGCCTTGTCAAAGGACTTACTAAAAGTAGTCCACTCCAAACCAAACAAACTGCCTTTCCCACCTATTCTGAGAACTTGAGACAAAACCACAAAATCACACCCACACCCACAAAGGCACCTCCTTCCCCCAAGTAGGTCTGTGACTCTCCGGAGTGTCCTCTGACTGGTGGGCCATACTATGTTTCCCCAAAATGACCTCTCCTGTCTCAGTTCTGGTCTGCTTGGCCAACTCTGTGAAGTTGTCAAGAGCCAGTGGTGAGACACTACCTGCTTTCTGAGGAAAAGCCCCTCTTCAAAGGTTTCCTGGCATTTGGCCATCCTCACATCTGTAGGTTCAAAGAAAGACTGACTCTGTCCTTGGTAAATCCAAACATATGAGACCACTGGGACTGGGACAGGGACTGTGTCTGGGTTCCTGGCTTCCTGGATCCCAAGTTCAGAGAGTTTCATCACCAAGGAAGTGAGGTGAGGTCACTTCCTTCAGGATCTGAATTACATCACTGCCTTGGCAACCACTTTGCCCTAACAGTTGCTTCCAAAAGTCCCATTAGGTGGAGGCTGCCCCTGTTTTCCTGTAACACTTTCACAAGTTAGAATGTTATATCAATCATAAGCACCCCGGAACAGCTCTCCACACAGAACTGGTTTGGTCCATGTTGTATACATTAAGAAGAGAGAGTGATTCAGACACAACCCTTCAACCCGACCAGGATGACTGCCATGGAAGATGACTTTTGCTTTCTGAGGTATTTCATAGCTGCCTTCATCTTCACCAGGGATCATTTCTGCATGAACATTTGAGGTTCTCAGCAGGTGAAGATACCCTACATTCCTGTATTTTAAAACCAACTCTGTCCCTGCTCTTCGGTAAAGTTAGTGTATGGTTAGGGTTCATTATATGTTTGATTTGGGTTAGGAATCATTCTGCAGGATGAATAAAGGGATTGGGTACCTGCGATATTTATAAGAATATATAAGTGAAATATATGTATGAAAACGGAAATCTAAGAAAGATTTGAAGCCCAGAAGGGCATTGGGCCCTTGATTGGGATGCATAGTGTTGAATTACGTTCTGTACAATTGTCTCAGTTAAATCGATATACAATGGCATAGGACCTTGTACCTTGGATGATTGAATGTAGAAGAGAACATCCAGTTAAAAAGGGATAGTCGGTAGGATTAGAAAGATAGTCGGTAGGTTTAGGAAGAAGAGTGAGAATATGATTTGGAATTAAAAGCTTCTTTAGCAATAGGGTTTCGTTTAGAGAGTGAATGTAAATGTCAGTACATGTGAAGAGTCTTTCACAATGATGAACTGGGGAAATTATGTAGAAAAGCAGGTATCAATAGAGACATAACGAAATCAGGCAAAGTATAAATGAGTGATAGGATTAGACATTTTCAACAGGGTTGAGTTTGAATATATAATCATAGGAAAAAACAAATATGTTGTCACCAATGGGATTGACATTTGAGAGCATTAGGCAACCTGGACACGGATGCTATTACTTATCCATGTTCACTTTCCTTTTAGGCTTTGGTACAATCATAAGTGTGACCTTTACATTTTTTTTTGTTCAGAATATTTCGGTAGTAAAATGTATATGTAGATCAGGTAACATGAGTATTTCTTTCACCATGTCTGGGAGCAATATTTTGAAGACATATACATTAGTATTAGGGGTACAAAGAGGTGTACCCTGTGTCTATGAATATAGAGATAATGCATGAATAGACGATAATATGAATAAATAATATATCTGGTTCCACTTTAAATAATGAATTGAATTGAAATCTGAAAATATATAAGAAATCTTATATTGATATATAATCATTCATTTCAACCAGTTATATATCTAATGGTAATATTAGGATTATGGTTTATCATGAAGGGTGTTTGAGTTTTGCTTTATAAGTGATGATGTTAAACGAAAATAATGTGTTTGGAAAGAAGTCTCATGAAAAGACCAGTCAAGAAACATAGAAGAATCATGTGTTCTGAATCAGAAAGTGATTGATCGTGAAACAAATGCCTATAAATTTTCTAACTTTTGAATGAAATATATATCCTATGATGTGCATAAACTGAAGACATCGTAACGTATAAGTGTTGAATAAAAATGAAAATCAAAATACACATCATGTCCCCTAAGAATATACTTGCATTGATGTTAAACTAGCTCAGTAACTGTAGAAATATTAGGTTTTGTTTGCACCTTTCACTGAATTTAGTTTTCAGTACTAGAAAACAAATATGTATTTCAGGTGGATGATTATTTCTGAGAATAATCTTGTGGAAAGTTGATTATAAATACACATATATGAATATGAATGAATTTAGGGAGTGTATAATAAGACACATATATTTCATATTTTAAAAAATCTGGAGAGTGTATATATATATATATACACTCTCATACATACACACTCACATGCACAGATATAAAAAAGTAGCAATACAGGAAATCCATCATGAAGGCAGGCATGGAAAAATCAAGTCTCTGACCTCTTCAGCTGCGCGGGCATCGGGAGTCGTAAACTGTCTAAATGCTGTTTGCTCAGAATCACTAGGCAATGTTGACCTAATGTGGATCTGGTGCGAACATTCTGGGCCCCTCAGAACACACACCGAGCCTGGATCGGCTGCATTCAACCTCCGGTTTGCCTGGTTCTCGTGACTCAGCACTAAGATCCCTCTGAAATAACTGTTCGGCCCTTCTGAACTTTCAGAGGTAAAAGCCAACCAAGCCTTCAAAGGCAGTGGCCACAGGCTTGAAACGGTGCTTGGGAGAGACACTCAGGACCCACCCGTTGCGTTGGTTACCTTGCAAAGGGAACAAACGGTCACCATTTGCATGGGATACCACCATAGCATAGAAATGATGTCACGGGCAGAGGAGATAACTTCATTGAAACCAGCGTGACAGGTGTGTAATCCCCTAGCCATCTCTCTCAACACAGCGGGGAAACCTTAAGGGCCCCTCCCAGCTCTGCCGTAAGGGCCTCTTCCAGCTCTCCCGTGAGCGCGATAGCCAGACCTAGGGAATCTGGATTGGCTCGGGACTAGCGGCGTGGAATTCCGGGCTCCTGATCCCACAAGTGCTGACAATTGAGGTCTCTTACACCACGTACCGGTGGTGTGGCTCCCAGAGGGCAAGAAAATTCGCTGGGGGTCCTCAGCCCCAAGCTCTACAAACTTAGGGTCTGAGGGAGGCAAACAGGGAGAGTGTGCACAGGCGTTCATGAAAACAGGGCTGCCAGGAGTAGAGTTCTGGCTTGTAACCACTATTGTGGTGAGCGTCACAGGTGATCAGGGCATGGCTTGAGGAAGCACAAGAGAAGGCCCTAGGCACTCAGGATTGGAGATCCGCCAAGTTTGGGAGGAAGAGCTGCTGCACAGTGATTGGTTCCCACTTATTCAGAGGAGGAGCTTGGCCCAGTGCACACAGCTCCACATACTGAAAGAGAAGTTAATTGAACTCTATGACTGCATGTATTATTATTATTTTTTTAATTTATATTTTTTATATTTCTTTCATTTTCATTTTTGTTGTTGTTGTTCTTTAACTTTTTTAATGTTTTTATTTTTTATTTATTATTTTATCATTATTATTATTAATATTATTTTAAATTTTAATTTTCATTTTTTAATTATAATTATTATTTAAATTTTTTTTCTTTCTTTATTTTCTATTTTTTTCTTTTGTCTTTTCATTTCTTTTCAATTTTCTTATTCTCCCTTCCTTGAATTCTACCTGTCTACTCTCAATCTCTTTAGTGACTTCTTCCCTTCCCTTCTAATATCTTTCCTCCCAAGCATCAAATAAATTTATAAGAGTAAGCAGTAACTCAGCAGTCAAACAAAACAAGAAGTAACATGAGCAGCATAAAAAAGCAAGGAAGAAAAGGAGTACAAACAATGATGGACAGCCTAAATATTCAGAAGGACCTAAAGTCATCAGAAAAATGGTCATATAAAGAACTCAAGAAATACCTTAGACAGATGGAATGGAACCTTAAAGAGGATACGAGACATCAAAACCAAACAGTGAAAGAACACATTGAAAATGAATTACATAAACAGATATAAAAAGAAATTAAGCATCTTAATTAGGAGATAGAGATTATAAAAAAAAATCAAACAATAATTCTAGAAATGAAGGAAATGATAAAACAAATTAAAAAATCAATTGAGAGTATCACTAACAGAGTGGAGCAAGTAGAAGACAGAATGTCAGATAATGAAGACAAAATATATCATCTTGAAAAAAGTCTAGCCAACAAAGAAATGCTGGTAAAAAGTCATGAGAAAAACATCCAAGAGATATGGGATAACATAAGAAAAAAAAAAACTAATGAGTCATCTGGATAGAGGAAGGTACAGAGATTCAAACCAAGGGAATGAGTAACCTGCTGTATGAAATAATTACAGAAAACTTTCCAGAAATAAAAATGGAAATGGATAAAAAAAATTGTAGATGCTTACAGGACACCGAGCACACAAAATCACAGTAGACCAATGCCAAGACACATTGTTATGAACATATCCAATATACAGAACAAAGAGAAAATATTAAAAGCTACAAGAGAAAGGAGGCAGATTACAATCAGGGGTAAACCAAAAATGTTAACAACAGATTTTTCATCACAGACGCTGAAAGTGAGAAGATCCTGGAACAACGTATTTCAAACACTTAAAAACAATGGATGCCAACCAAGAAATCTGTATTCAGCAAAATTAAGCTTCAGGTAAGACAACGAAATAAAAACATTTCATGATAAACAAAAGCTAAAAGAACTTGCAGCCAGAAAACCAGCATTGGAAAGCATCTTAAGGAAAACACTACACGAGGAAAAAATGAATATCAACAAAGAAAACCATCAGTGGGACGTGCCTCATTAATGACAGAGGGCGGGGGAAAAGTTAATCATGGATAAACAAACTAAATTAAAAAAAAAAGATAAATAATCAAAGACGGGTGGCAATACAAACCATATATCAATACTAACTCTAAACTTTAATGGCTTAAACTCTCCAATAAAGTGACATAGACTTGTAACGTGGATTAAAAAAAACAAATCCAACAATATGTTGCTTCCAGGAGACACATCTGAATGGAAAAGACATACACAGGCTGAAGGTGAAAGGTTGAGAAAATTTATACCATGCACACGGTCCTTGTAAGCAAGCAGGGGTGGCCATCCTCATATGGAATAAAATCGACTTCAAGACTAATTTAATCAAAAGGGATAAGGAAGGACATTATATACTGTTGAAAGGAACCATTCACCAACAAGACATAACAATTATCAATATTTACGCAGCAAATAATGGTGCTGCAACATTTATAAAACAAATTCTGCTCAAGTTCAAGAATCAAATAGACCACAACACAATAATTATGGGAGACTTCAACTCACCTCTCTCACCATTGGACAGATCCTCCAAACAAAAGTTGAATAAAGAAAATATAGAATTCAATATCACAATCAATACCCTAGACTTAACTGACATATATAGAATATATCAACCATCATCAAGTGGATATACTTTTTTCTCACCAGCACATGGATCCTTCTCAAAAATAGACCATATATTATGCCATAGGGCAACACTCAGTAAATATAAAGGGGTGGAGATAATACCATGAATTTTTTTCTGATCACAATGGAATGAAACTGGAAACCAACGGTAAAAGAAGGAAGGAAAAATCCTACATCACATGGAAAATGAACAATATGTTACTGAATGATCAATGGGTTACAGAAGACATAAAGGAGGAAATCAAAAAATTCTTAGAGATAAATGAAAATACAGACACAACATATCAGATTCAATGGGACACAATGAAACAAGATTCAAGAGGCAAATTCATCGCCTGGAGGTCATTCCTCAAAAAAAGAAAAAAACAAAAACAACAAATAAATGAGCTCTCACTTAATCTCAAAGCCCTAGAAAAGGAAGAGCAAAACAACAGCAAATGTAGCAGAAGGCAAGAAATTATTAAAATCAGAGAGTAAATCACGAAATTGAAACAAAAGAAACTATTAAAAAATTAACAAAACTAATAGTTGGTTCTTTGAAAAAATAAATAAGATTGACAGACCCTTAGCCATGCTAACGAGGAGAAGAAGAGAGAGAACTCAAATTACTAACATACGGGATGAAAAAGGCAATATCACAACAGATGCTACATAAATACAGAAGACAATTAGAAATTATTTTGAAAACCTATATTCCAATAAAATAGAAAATAGTGAAGACATTGATACATTTGTTAAGTCATATGATTTGCCTAGACTGAGTCAGGAGGATACACACAATTTGAACAGACCAATATCAATCGATGAAATAGAAGAGGTAATCAAACTACTACCAACCAAGAAAAGCCCAGGATCGGATGGGTATACAGCGGAGTTTTACAAAACCTTTAAAGAAGAATTAATACCAATACTTTTCAAGTTATTCAGAAAATAGAAAAACAGGGAGCTCTGCCAAATTCATTCTATGAGGCCAACATCACCCTGATTCTGAAACCAGACTAAGACACCTCAATGAAAGAAAACAACAGACCAATATCTCTGATGAACCTAGATGCAAAAATTTTCATTAAAATTCTGGTGATTTGGATACAAAGGCACATCAAAAAAATTGTGCACCATGATCAACTAGGATTCATCCCTGGGATGCAAGGAGGGTTCAATATATGGAAATCAATAAATGTTATTCACAACATCAATAGACTTAAAAATAAGAACCATAAGATGATCTTGATAGATGCAGAAAAACCATTAGAAAAAGTAGAGCATTCCTTTACGTTCAAAACATTAGAAAAACTAGGGATAAAAGGAACATACCTCGACATTGTAAAAACTATCTATGTTAAGCCTCAGGCTAGCATCATTCTGAATGGAGAAAAATTGAAGGCATTCTTTCTAAAATTTGGAACAAGACAGGGATGTCCTCTATCACCACTTCTATTCAATATAGTTCTCGAAAAACTGGCCAGAGCAATTAGAAAGTTGAAAGACATTAAAGACATAAAAATAGGAAAAAAAGAACTTAAATTATCACTATTTGAAGATGACATGATTCTATACATAGAAGACCCAATAGGGTCTACAGAAAAAAACTACTAGAACTAATAAATGAATTCAGCAATGTGGCTGGAAATGAAATCAACATGCATAAATCAAAGGCATTTCTGTATATCAGCGACAAAACTTCTGAAATGAAAATGAGGAAAAACACTGCATTCACAATATCCTCATAAAAAATTAAATACTTGGGAATCAACCTAACAAAAGAGGTGAAAGATTTATACAATGCAAACTACAGAACCCTAAAAAGAGAAGTAGAATAAGATCTTAGAAGATTGAAAAATATACCCTGTTCATGGATAGGCAGAACTAACATCATCAAAATGGCGATATTACTAAAAAGTTGTCTGTAGGTTTAATGAAATGCCAATCTAAATCCCAAATGAATTTTTTGTAGAAATAGATAAACCAATCATGAAATTCATATGGAAAAATAAACGACCCAGAATAGCAAAAGCAATTCTAAGCAGGAAGTGTGAATCAGGCGGTATAGCGATACCAGATTTCAAACTATATTACAGAGCAATAATAACAAAAACAGCATGGTACTGGTACCAAAACAGGCGGGTGGACGAATGGTACAGAATGGAGGACACAGAGACTAATCCAAAAAGCTACAACTATCTTATATTTGATAAAGGAGCTAAAAGCTTGCAATGGAGGAAGGATAGCATCTTCAACCAATCGTGTTGGGAAAACTGAAAATCCATATGCAACAAAATGAAACTGAATCCCTTTCTCTCGCCATGCACAAAAGTTAACTCAAAGTGGATCAAGGAGCTAGATTCAAATCAGAGACTCTGCATCTGATAGAAGAAAAAGTTGGTTCCGATCTACATATTGTATGGTCAGGCTCCAAATTCCTTAATAGGACACCCATAGCACAAGAGTTAATAACAAGAATCAACAAATGGGAGTTACTTAAACTGAAAATTTTTTTCTCAGAAAGAGAAACAATTAGAGAGGTAAATATGGAGCCTAGATCATGGGAACAAATTTTTACTCCTCACCCTTCAGATGGAGCCCTAATATCCAGAGTATACAAAGTATACAAAGAACTCAAATAATTAGACAATAAGATAACAAATAACCTAATGGGCCAAGGACCTGAACAGACACTTCTCAGAGGAGGACATAGAATCAATCAACAAGTACATGAAAAAATGCTCTCCATTTCTTGCAGTCAGAGAAATGCAAATCAAAACCACCCTAAAATACCATCTCAATCCAGTGAGATTGGCAGCCATTATGAAGTCAAACAACAACAAGTGCTGGCGACGATGTGGGGAAAAGGGTACTCTTGTACATTGCTGATGGGACTGAAACTGGTGCAGCCAATTTGGAAAGCAGTATGGAGATTCCTGGGAAGGCCGGGAATGGAAGCACCATTTGACCCAGCTATTGCCCTTCTCGCACTATTCCCTGAAGACCTTAAAAGAGCGTACTACAGGGATACTGCCAATCGATGTTCATAGCAGCACAATTCACAATTGCTACACTGTGGAACCAACCCAGATTACCTTCAATAGATGAATGGATAAAATAAAATGTTTTTTTTATATACTATGGAGGATTACACAGCACTAAAAAATGACAAAATAATGGAATTTGCAGGGAAATGCATGGCACTAGAGCAGATTATGCTTAGTGAAGCTAGCCAATCCCAAAAAAACAAATACCAAATGACTTCTTTGATATAATGAAAGCAACTAAGAACAGAGCAGAGAGGAAGAGCATGAAGAAAAGATTAACATTAAGCAGAGACATGAGGTGGGACGGAAAGGTAGAGAAAAGAGAAATTGCATGGTAATGGAGGGAGACCCTTATTGTTACAAAAAAAAATACATATAAGAGGTTGTGAGTGTAATGGAAAAATAAACAATAAGTGAAATGAATTACAGTAGGTAGCGTAGAGAGAGAAGATGGGAAGAGAGCGGAGGGGGGATAGTAGGGCATAGGAAAGGTAGCAGAATACAACAGTAACAAATAAGACATTATGTAAAAATATGGGTGTGTAACTGATGTGATTCTGCATTCTATATTTGGAGTAAAAATGGGAGTTCATAACCCACTTGAATCTAATGTATGAAATATGATATGTCAAGAGCTTTGTAATGTTTTGAGCAACCAATAAAAGAAAAAAAAGGTAGCAATATATATGCCAATCGAAAATCTTCATCAAATATATATAATCCAAAGATCGAAAAATATTCATTTTACTGAAATGGATTTATGTATAATGTTATTCAACTAGGAAGCTCACCCGTAGGTTGAATTTTCAGTTCCAACAGCGTTTAGGAGGAGTGATCTCTTCTCACAATTTGCATCTGCCAATTCAGCCACCTCACATGTGTGTACAAGTGATATCAGGTAGGATTCTATATGTGCATATAAAAATACATGTGCTGAATAGGCTACAGAGAAAGGGAGACAGGGATTCACATATTTGTTAATTTTAAAAACACATCTAGAACTATTTCAACAGAAAATTGACTAGATTTAAAACTCCTACATTATATAATGCAAAAAGCAATTCCAACTATACACCATGCCTCCTCTGAACTGCTTGTATTTCTATTCTTTTTGGGTTATTTTTCACCATCATTTTAGGATTATTAGTCAGAGACTAGTAGGGTACAGGTTAGTGTCAGGGATTAAGTATTTCAAATGGAAAGTTGGAAAATGAATCCAATGTGTATGTAAATATGTGCTACACAAAAATCTTCCCACTCACATCCAGAACAATGCCTTGACATTACCTTCGCCCCAAGTAAGACACAATTAGAGTTGAAAAGTGTAAAAATCTAGGAATACATACATGGAATGGAATATGCTCGGGAGTTCACAACTTTTGAGGTGGTAGAGGAGTTTCCAAAAGTAAAGGACAGGGTAAACACTCCACAAACAAGGAGCTCTGCTGGCCTAAGAATTCTTGGGAAATGGCCTCTGAGGTTGGGATCCTGAAATATATGTTGCTGTCATGAGCTTTAGCTTCCTTCGTAGTGAGACCATCAAAGCTGGGTCTGCATCTATGTGACCGGGAAGAGATGGTTTCTTATATTCCAATGAACATGAGGCAGCAGTGCTCAATTCTCTCTTTGTAGGTAAACTGTGGCCACTGGATTCTAAGTGTCTCCCAGTGGGGACTGTGAAGACATTTGGTCATCCTCCACTTCTCATGGTGTTTTTTGCTGCTGCACTGGGAATTTGGTATTTGCTTCACAAAATATAAGAAGTTCATTTGGGATACAGTGCTGGAGGGAGTTCTGTCACTTGTGGTGGATCAGGGTCTGCAGGAGAATGCACCAACCAGGCTTCTATCCCACAGAGCTTGCCCCAGTAACCATAGTAAACTTATTCTGAACATTGCCCTTAAAACTCTCCATATAACATGATGCCTTTACATATAAGGGTCTCATGTCTGCACTATATCAGTCACAAGCCATTTGGAAGCCAATGGCAGATCCACATAGCCCCTCCATGATGTTTTTTCACACACCTTCCCACCACTGCTCTAGGCCCACTACTCAGCAGGCTCCAAATTACTGGCATCTCGTGTTCTACATCATTTTCATGAAACCCAGTTAAACAAGGCACTGTCTGGTATACACATGATAAGCAACAGGACATCAAATTTTCTGCAGTTCCACCTGGTCATGGGAATTTAAAAAATTTCATGGTATTTATTTAGCAATTTTTCAAAAATGAAGTTAGAGGCACTGTGGGTCTCAATTCATTCAGGAACCATTAAGTGTGAGAAAGTTCATTTCAATGAAAGCTCTGGAGAACTCTCAAAGTCAAGGCTTCTCAAAGAGTTACCAAATGGTCACATAAAGCCAGGCCACTTCACGTCTACAATGTGAGGTCCATGTATGTTTTGACTCTCATCTATGGCTGCCAAGTCTTTCAGAATAAAATCATGTGATATCCTTGCTGAGATTCCCAGGCCTCTGTGGAAAGCCACCCTGGGCATAGATCTCAGTTTCCAAGAGTGAGTCTTATGTGTGTCCTCCTAAAATCCCAACACAATTCATGGCAATACTTCTCTGAGGTCAATTCCAGAATGCAGTCTCTAAGGGGAATCACACCAGAGTTCAAGCCCAGGTGGACCCAGTCATCCCTTCCAACCGCCACAAAAATTACCACAATTAAAATCAAAACACTCCCACAGGGCCATCATCTTCTTCCACGTAGACACTCATCATAACCTCTAGCTGGAGGTTTGTATGAGCCCAAGGTAGTGTCCAAAATAAGCTCACTTGCCCCTTATTTGCCTAAAATCATGGTGGCCTGGACACTCTTCCTGTGAACCAGGAGTGATCAAATATTCCTGCTGTTAAAGTGTTCCACTTCTCCAATTTCAGCCTACTGGCTGTAGGGTATAGATTCTTTATGTGATTTGGATTCATGAGAAAATCCAAGCACATATGGGCTAGCCTCTGCAGGGATTTCAAGAACTCATTTGACCCAAAGGATCCCTATTCTCACTTGATGGAGTTCAGGAACCTAAAACAAGAAGGCAAAAATATTCATCCACAATGACTGCTCTTTTGGACATTTTAGTTTTGGAAGAACATGGGATCTTTCTTTAGATCCATCAGGTGCTGAGAATCTAAGCCACAACCTCATACAAGGACAAGAGGCTGATTCAGACACATCCCATTCCAAAGAAATTAAGCAAAGAGCCACAGGTGGGGTCCATTCATTTCCATATGAAAACAGTGTTTTTCAGGCTACACAAAGGGGTGGCCTGAGGCAAAGACCTTTCTGAAATTTAGGGTAATAGAAATAGAATTAAGCAAATGGCCCAAAGAAGGGTTTCTCCACTGAGACTTTACTGCACACACTGATATCTGAGTTTTCTGAGATGATCTCATTCCCTTCAGCTATCCAGAACATGGCCATGTCACAGAGCCTTGTGGTGTTACATATCTGGGAAACAAAACCATGAGTCTATTCTGGAGAGTGGCCAGAATTCACGTAGAAAACAGGAACTTTAGAAGATAGTAGATGTTGCCCATCCATAAGGCAAGCTGCAGTGCATTCATCAATTGCGCAGTATGAATTGCGGAAGCTTTCAACTAGAGACAACACATCCATTGGTGCATTCTCTTTTCTAATGTCTACAACCATGGATACAGTGGGATACACAGACATAGAAACACTCACAATGTAAAACGACTTACTAGAAACAGTCCACTCCAAACCAAACAAACCACCTTTCCTACCTATTCTCAGAACATGAGAAAAAACCACAAACTCACACCTACAACGGCAAAGGCACTTCCTTCCCCCAAATAGGTCTGTGACTATCCGGAGTGTCTTCTGACTGGTGGGCCATATTATGTTCCCCCAAAATGGCTTGTCCTGTTTCACATCTGGTCTCAATGTCCAACTCCGTGAAGTTGTAAGGAGCCAGCAGTGAGCCACTGCCTGCTTTCTCAGGAAAGGCCCCTCTTCAGAGCTCTGCTGGCATTTGGCCATCCTCACATCAGCAGGTACCAAGAAAGACTGACTATGTCTTTGGGAAAAGCAAACAAGTTAGCCCACTGGGTCTGGAGTGGGACTGGCTCTGGGTGCCTGGCTTCCTGGATCCCAAGTTCAGAGAATTCCATCACCAAGGAAGTGAAGTAAGGTCACTTCTTTCAGGAACTGAATATGGTCACTGCCTTGGTAACCACTTTGTCCTAACAGTTGCTTCCAAGGTTCCCATGAGATAGAGGCTGCCCCAACATCCTGTGACACATTCAGAAGTTATAATGGTATATCAACCATAGGCACCCTGGAACAGCTCTCCACAGAGGCCTGGTTTGGTCCATCTTCTCTACATTAAGAAGAGAGAGGCTGATTCAGACACATCAATTCATCCTGACCAGGTTGTTTGCATGGAAGATGACTATTGCTCTCTCAGGTCCTACATAGCTGCCTACATCTTCTCCAAGGATCATTTCTTCATGGATCTTTGAGGTTCTAAGCAGGTGGAAGATCTTCTACATTTCTATATTGTAAGACCCACTCTGTCGCTGCTCTTAAGTTAGTTATATTGAGGGAACAGTGTATGGTTAGGGTTAATAACAAGTTCGATTTGGGTTACGAATCATTCTGCGGGATGAATAATGGTATTGGCAACCTGCGATATTTACAAGAGTATACATGTGAAATATAAGTATGAAAGCAGAAATCTAGGTAAGATTTGAAGCCCAGAAGGGCATTGGGGACTTGAGTGGGATACTTAACTTTGAGTTATGTGCTGCACAGATGTCTCAGATAAATCAATATACACTGGCATCGGACCTTGTACCTTGGATGATTGAATGTTGAAGAGAGCATCCAGTCAAAAACCGATAGTCGGTAGGATTAGGAAGGTAGTTGGTAGATTTAGAAAGAAGAGTGAGCATAGGATTTGGACCAAAAGTTCTTCAGCAATAGGGTTTCGGGTAGAGAGTGTATGTAAATGTCAGCACATGTGAAGAGTCAGTCACAATGATGAACTGGGGAAAACATGTAGGAAAGCAGATATCAATAGAGACATTAGGAAATCAAGCAAAGTATAAAGTGTGTGATAGGGTTAGACATTTTCAACAGGTTTGAAGTTGAATATATAATCTTAGGAAGAAACAAATATGTAGTCACCAATAGGATTGATATTTGAGAGCATTAGGCAACCTGGACATGGATGATTTTAGTAATGGATGCTATCTTTTCATTTAGGCTTTGGTACAATTGTAAGTGTGACCTTTGCTTTTTGTGTCCGGAATATTTCTGTGATAAAATGTGTATGTAGATCAGGTGACATGAGTATTTCTTCCACCATTTCTGAGAGCAATATTTTGAAGATTTATAAATTCATATGGGGGTACAAATAGGTGTACCCTGTTTCTATTAATATAGATATAATGCATGAATAGACAATACTGTGAATAAATAATATAACTAGATCCACTTTAAATAATGGATTGAATGGATATCTGAAAATATATAAGAAATGTTATATTGATATACAATCATTAATTCCAACCAGTTATATATCTAATGATTATCTTATGGTTATGGTTAATCATGAAGGGTGTGTGAGTTTTTCTTCAAAATTGATTATGGAAATCGAAAACAATATATTTGGAAAAAAAGTCTCATGAATAGACCAGTCAAGAAACATAGAGAAATACATGTGTTCTGGAGCAGGAAGTGACTGAAAGTGAAACAAATGCCTATAAATTTGCTAACTAGTGAATGAAATATATATGCTAAGATGTGCATAAACTGAAGAAATAGTAATGTACCAGTGTGGAATAAAAATTAACGTCAAAATACACATCGTGTCCCATAGGAACCAACATGCATTGATGTTCAACTGGGTCAGTTAATGTAGACATATTAGAATTTGTATGCACCTTTCACTGAAGTTAGTTCTCAGTACTAGGAAACAAATATGTATTTCAGGTGTTTGAGTATTTCTAAGAATAATCTTGTGAAAAGTTGATTATTAATCCACATACATGAACATGAATGAATTTAGGGAGTGTATATAAGACATATAATTTTCATATTTTTAAAAATCTGGAGAGTATATACACACACACACACACACAAACACAGAAATTAAAAAATAGCAATATATATGCCAATCGAAATTCATCATGAAATATATATCATAAAGATGCAAAAACATTCATTTTACTGAACATGGGTTTATGTATAATGTTGTTCCACTGGGAAGCTCACCCATAGGTTGAATTTTCAGTTCTAACAGCGTTTAGGACGAGTGATCACTTCTCACAATTTGTATCTGCCAAGTCATGTAACTCAAAAGAATGTACGTGTGATACCGTGTAGGATTCTATTTGTGCATATAAAAATACATGTGCTGAATAGGCTCCAGAAAATGGGAGACAGTAATTCACATATTTGTTAACTTTCAAAACACATGGAGAACTATTTCAATTAAAAATTGACTAGATTCATAATACCTACCCTTTATCATGCAAAAGGCAAGTCCAACCCTGAACTGCATGTATTTATGTACTGTTTGGGTTATTTTTCTCCATCATATTAGAATTAGTAGTCAGAGTCTATTAGAATATGGGTTAGTGTCAGGGATTCAGAATTTCGAATGGAAAAATAGGAAAATTAATCCAATGTGTATGCAAATATGTGCTAAAACAAATCTTCTGACTCTCATCCAGAACAATGCCTTGAAATTATCTTCGCCCCAAGTAAGACACAATTAGAGAAGAAAAGTTGCAAAATCTGTGATTACATTTCTGGAATGGAAAATGCTCAGGAGTGCACAAACTTGGAGGTGGTATAAGAGTTTCCAAAAGTAAGAACACGGTACACACTCCACAAACATGGAGCTCTGCATGCCTAAAACTTTTAGAGAAACTGCCACTGAGGTTGGGCAATGATATATAGGTTTTTGTCAGGAGTTAAGCTTCCTTTGTAGTGATACCCTCAAAGCTGGGTCTGCATCTATGTGACCTGGAGGACAAAGTTTCTTATTTTCCAATGAACACAAGGCAGCACTGCTGAATTCTCTCTTTGTAGATAAACTGTAGCCCCTGGGGGTTTATTTTCTCCCCGTGTGGACTGTGAAACAATTTGGTCATCCTCCACTTTTCGTGGTGTTTCTTGCTGCTGCACTTGGAGTTTGGTACATGCTTCACGAAATACAAGGAGTTCAACTGGGAAACAGTGCTGGAGAGAGTTCTGTCATGTGTGGTGGGTTATGGTCTGCAAGAAAATGCACAAACCAGGCTTCTATCTCTCAAAGATTGCTCCCTTGTCCATAGCAACCTGATTCTGAACATTGCCCTGAAACCTCGCCATAGAACAAGATGCCTTTACATATAAGGGTCTGAAGTCTGCACTATGTCAGTCACAAGCCATTTGGAAGCCAATGGCAGATCCACATGGACCCACCATGATATTTTATCACACACCTGCCCACCACAGATCTACGCCCACTACTCAGCAGGCTACAAATTACTGGCATCTCTGTTCTAAACAATTTTCAGAAAACCCTGTCAATCAAGGAACTGTCTGGTACACTCATAATAAGCAATAGGACATCAAATGTTTCTGGAGTGCCACCTGGTCATGGGAATTTCAAAAATTTCATGGTATTTATCCAGCCATTTTTCAAGGATGACATTGGATGCACTGTGAATTTCAATTATTCAGGAACCATTAAATGTTGAGAAAGCTCAATTCAAAGAAAATTCTGGAGAACTCTCACAGGCAAGGCTTTCCAAAGAGTGGACAAAAGGTCACTTGAAGCCAGGACCATTGAGGTCTACAATGTGAGGTCCTATGTGTTTTGACTCTCAACTATGGCTGCCAAGTCTTTCAGAATAAAATCATGTGATATCCAGGCTGAGATTCCCAGTTCTTTGTGGAAAGCCACCCTGGTCCTAGATCTCAGGTTCCAAAGGCGACACTCATGCGTGGCCTCCTAAAATCCCAACACAATTCATGGCAATACTTCTCTGAGGTCAGTTTCAGAACTCAGTCTCTAAGGGGAAACACACCAGGGTTCAATCCCTGGTGACCCAGTCATCTCTTCCAACCGCCACACAAATGACCAGAATTAAAACCAAAACACTCACACATGCCCCTCATCTTCTTCCATATAGACACTAATCATAACCTTGGCTGGAAGTTTCCATGAGGCACACAGCACAAGACAATGTCAAAATAAACTCCCTTGCCCTTCATTTGTCTAAAGTCAGTGTTTCTGGACACTGTTCCTGTGAACCAGGGCTGATCAAAGATGCCTGCCATTAATACTGTTCCACTTCTCCAATTTGAGGCATAGTGACTGTCAGGTATAGTTTCTTTATGTGATTTGGAGTCATGAGAAAACCCAAGCACCTATGGGCTAGCCTCTGCAGGGCTTGAAGGACTCAGTTGACCCAAAGGATCCCTCTTCTCACTTGATGGAGATCAGGAACCTTACAGAGGAAAGCAAGAGACTTCATCCACCATGATTGCTCTTTTGGCCATTTTGGAATTGGATGCACACATGGGATCTTTCTTTAGATCCATCAGGGCTGAGAATCTGAGCCATGGACTCACACTGCACTAAGAGGTGGATTCAGACATATCCCTTTGCAAAGCAATTAAGCAAAGATCCACAGGTGATGCCCATTTATTTCCATTTGAAAACTGATATTTTCAGGCTTTGGAAAGGTGTGGCCTTAGGCAAAGACCTTCCTTACATTCAGGGCAACAGAACAATAGAAAAGCAAATTCCCAAAGCAGAGTTTCTCCACTGAGACTTTCCTGGTCACACTGATATCTGAGTTTTCTGTGATACTCACCATTCCCTTCAGCTATCCAGTACATGGCCATGTCCCAGATTGTGGAGGAGATACATATCTTGAACACAAAACCATGAGCCTATGGGAGAGTGGCCAGAATTCAGGAAGAAATCAGGAATGTAGAAAGGTAGTAGGTGTTGCCCATCTATAAGGTAAGCTGCAGTCCATTCATAAATTGGACAAGATGAATGCTGTGAAGATTTCTACTAGACAGGACACATCCTTTGATGCATTCTCTTTTCTATTGTCTACAACCACGGACACAGTGGGATACACAGAATCACTCACCTTCTCAAAGCACTTACTAGAAACAGGCCACTCCAAATTAAACAAACCGACTTTCCTACATATTCTTAGAAGATGAGACAAAATCACTAACACACAAACACACCCAAAAAGGCACCTTCTTTCCCCAAGTAGGTCTGTGACTATCCGGAGCATCCTCTGACTGGTGGACCATACTATGTTCCCCTGAAATGGGCTGTCGTATGTCAGATCTGGTCTCCTTGGCCAAAACTGTGAAGTTGTCAGGAGCCAGCGGTGAGCCACTGCCTGCTTTATCAAAAAAAAAGCCCCTCTTCAGAGCTTTCCTGGCATTTGTCCATCTTCAATTCAGTAGTTGCCAAGAAAGACTGACTCTGTCCTTGGTTAATCCAAACATGTGAGACCACTGCAACTGGGACTGGGCCTGCCTCAGAGTGCCTGGCTTCCTGGATCCAAAGTTCAGAGTGTTACATCAACAAGAAAGTGACGTAGGTCACTTCCTCTAGAACTGAATGAGGTCACTGCCTTGGCAACCACTTTGTCCTAACAGTTGCTTCGAAGGGTCCATGAGATGGAGGCTGCCCCTACTTCCTTTGACACTTTCACAAGTTAAAATGGAATATCAACCATAGGCACCCGGGAACAGCTCTCCACACAGGCCTGGTTTGGTCCATCTTCTCTACATTAAGAAGAGAGAGACTGCTTCAGACACATCCCTTCATCCTTACCTGGTTGTTTGTCATGGAAGATGACTTTTGCTCTCTGAGGTCCTTCATATCTGCCTATATCTTCTCCAGGGATAATTTCTGCATGGACCTTTGAGGTTCTCTGCAGGTTGAAGATCTCCTACATTCCTGTATTGTAAGACCAACTCTGTCCCTGCTCTTCTATAAAGGTAGATTGAGGGAATCGTGTATGTTTAGGGTTAATAACATGTTTGATTTGGGTTAGGATCATTCTGCTGGATGAATAATGGTATTGGAAACCTGCGATATTTATAAGATTATAGAGGTGGAATATATGTATGAAAACAGAAATCTCAGTAAGATTTAAAGCCCAGAAAGTCATTGGGTCCTTGATTGGGATAGTTAGCTTTGAATTATGTTCTGTGCAGATGTCTCAGATAAATCTATACACAATGGCATAGGATCTTGTACCTTAGATGATTGAATGTTGAGGAGAACATTCATTCAAAAAGGGAGAGTTGGTAAGATTACGAAGAGAGTTGGTAAGATTAGAAAAAAGTGTGAGTATAGGATTTGGACAAAAAGTTCTTTAGCAATAGGGTTTTGGGTAGAGAGAAAATGTAAATGTCAGCACATGTGAAGAGTCAGTCACAATGATGAACTGGGGAAAATATGTAGGAAAGCAGATATCAATAGAGACATAAGGAAATCAGGCAAAGTATAAAATGAGTGATACCAATAGACATTTTCAACAGGCTTGAGATTGAATATATAATCTTAGGAAGAAACAAATATGTAGTCACCAATAGGATTGACATTTGAGAGCATTAGGCAACCTGGACATGGGTGATTTTCATAATCCATACTCACATTCCATTTAGGCTTTGGTACAATCGTAAGTGTGACTTTGCATTTTGTGGCCAGAATATTACTGTGATAAAATGTATATGTAGATCAGGTGACATGAGTATTTCTACCACCATTTCTTGGAGCAATATTTTGAAGAGGTGTAAATTAGTATTGGGGGTACATAGAGGTGTACCATGTGTGTATGAATATAGACATAATGCATGAATAGTCCATACTGCGAATAAATAATACAACTGGTTCAAACTTTAGAAATTGGAATAAATTGATATCTGAAAATACACAGGGAATCATATATTGATATACATACATTCATTCCAACCATTTATACATCCAATGGTAATATTACGGTTGTGGTTCATCATAAAGAGTGTGTGAATTTTGCTTCAAAATTGATAATGGAAATCGACAGTAATGTGTGTGGAAAGAAGTCTCATGAAATGACCAGTCAAAAACAAAGAGGAATACATATGTTCTGAAGCAGGAAGTGATAGAATGTGATACAAATTTCTTTAAATTTATGAAGTTGTGGCTGAAATGTATATTCTATGATGTACAAAAACTGAAGAAATAGTAATGTACCAGTGTTGTATAAAAATGAACGCCAAAATACACATCATGTCCCATAGGAATCTACTTGAATTGATGTTAAAGTGGGTCAGTTACTGTAAAAATATAAGGATTTGTTTGCACCATTTACTGAAGTGAGTTTTCAATACTATAAACAAATATGTATTTCAGATGGATGAATATTTCTGAAAATAATCTTATGAAAAGTTGAATATAAAACCACATACATGAACATGAATGAATTTAGGGAGTGTATAATAAGATACATATATTTCATATTTTGACAAATCTAGAGTGTATATATATATATATATATATATATATATATATATATAAAATACACACAGAGACATTAAAAAGTAGCAATATATATGCCAATTAAAATTCATCGTGAAATATATATCATCCACAGATCCAAAAATATTAATTTTACTGAACATGGATTTATGTATAATGTTTTTTAACTAAGAAGCTCACTCATAATTTGAATTATCAGTTCCAAAAGCGTTTAGGAGGAGTGATTTCTTCTCACACTTTGTATCTGCCAAGTTAGCCACCTCTCAAGAATACAGGTGTGATACCAGGTAGGATTCTATATGTTCATATAAAAATACATGTGCTGAATTGGCTACAGAAAAAGGGAGACAGGAATTCACATATGTGTTAACTTTAAAAACACATGCAGAACTCTTTCAACAAAAAATTGACAAGATTTACAACTCCAACCCTATATCATGCAAATAGGAAGACCAACTATACACCATGCCTCCTATGAAGTGCTAGTATTTCTATTCTGTTTGGGTTATTTTTCTCCATTATATTAGAATTAGTAGTCAGAATCTAGTAGGGTATGGGTTAGTGTCAAGGATTCAGTATTTCGAATGGAAAATTGAAAAATGAATCCAATGTGTATGTAAATATGTGCTACACAAAAATCTTCCCACTCTCATTCAGAACAATGCCTTGACAATACCTTCGCCCCAAGTAAGACACAATTAGAGGAGAAGATTTAGAAAACCTGTGAACAAATATCTGGAATGGAATATGCTCAGGAGCCCACAACCTTGGAAGTGGCAGAGGAGTTTCCAAAGGTAAGGGAAAGGGTAAACACTCCACAAACATGGAGGTCTGCTGGCATAGAGACTTCTTGAGAAACTGCCTGTGAGATTGGGCACTAGAAAAATATGTTGTTCTCAGGAGCTTTAGCTTCCTTTCTAGTGAGACCATAAAAGCTTGGTCTGCATCTATAAGACCTGGAGGACATGCTTTCTTATTTCCCAATGAACATGAGGCAGCAGTGCTAAATTCTCTTTTTAGGTAAACTGTGGCCACTGGGGGCTAAAGGTCTCCCCATGTGCACTGTGAAGCCATATGGTCATCCTCCATTTTCATGGTGTTTCTTCCTGCTGCACTGGGAGTTTGGTATTTGCTTCACGAAATAAAAGGAGTTCAATTGGGTCACAGTGCAAGAGGGAGTTCTGTCATGTGTGGTGGGTCAGGTTCTGCAGGAGGATACAAGAACCAGGATTCTATCCCACATAGCTTGCCCCCTTGACCATAGCAACCTGATTCTGAACAATGTCCTGAAAACTCTCCATATAACAAGTTGCCTTTACATGGAAGGTTCTGCTGGCTGCACCATGTCAGTCACAAGCCATTTGGATGCCAATGGAAGATCCACATGGCCCCACCACAGATGTTTTATCACATACCTGCCCACCACTGCTCTAGGCCAACTACTCAACAGAGTCCAACTTACTGGCATCTCTGTTCTACACCATTTACATGAAACCCAGTCAATCAAGGCACTGTCTGGTATATTCATGATCAGTAACAGGACATCCAAATGTTCTCCAGTGCCACCTGGTGATGGGAATTTCAAAAATTTTATGGTATTTTTCTAGCCATTTTTCAAGGATGAAGTTGGAGGCACTGTGAGTTTCAATTCTTTCAGGAACCATTAAATTTTTAGGAAGCTAATTTCAATGAAAGCTCTGGAGAACACTCACAGGTAAGGCTTCCCAAAGAGTGGCCAAAAGATCACATGATATTATTCCCATTGAGGTCTACAATGTGAGGTCCATATGAGTTTTGACTCTCAACTCTGGGTGCCAAATCTTTCAGAATAAAATCATGTGGTATCCTGGCTGAGAGGCCTAGTGCTCTGTGGAAAGCCATCCTGGGCCTAGAACTTAGTTTCCAAGGGCGACACTCATGCCTGGCTTCCTTAAATCTCAACGCTATTCATAGCAATACTTCTCTGAGGTCAGTTTGAGAACTCAGATTCTAAGGGAATCACACCAGAGTTCAAGAACATGTGGACCAAGTCATCTCTTCCAACCGCCACCCAAATGACCACAATTTAAAACAAAACACTCCAACGTGGCGCTCATCTTTTTCCATATAGACACTCATAATGACCTCTGGCAAAAGTTTTCCATGAGGGGCACAGGCCAAGACCGTGTCCAAAATAAGCTCTCTTGCACCTAATTTGCCTAAAGTCAGGGTGGCCTGGACACCCTTCTTGTGAACCAGGAGAGATCAAATAGGCCTCCCATTAATACTGCTTCGCTTCTTCAATTTGAGGCCAACTGACTGTGGGGTTTGGATTCCTTATGTGAATTGGAGTCTTGAGAAAACCCAAGCAACTATGGGCTAGCCTCTGCAGGGCTTTGAAGAACTCATTTGAACCAAAGGATCCCTATTCTGACTTGATGGAGGTCAGGAAAGTTACAGAAGAGGCGAGAGACTTCATCCACAAGGACTGCTTTTTTGGCCATTTTGGTTTTGGATGTACACGTGGGATCTTTCTTTAGATCCATCAGGAGCTGAGAATCTAAGCCACACCCTCACACAAGGCAAATAGGCTGATTCAGACACATCCATTCCAAAGCAATTAAGCAAAGAGCCACAGGTAATGCCCATTCATTTCCATTTGGAAACTGTTTTCTTCAGGCTTCACAAAGTGGTGGACTGAGGAAAAGACCTTCCTGACATTCAGGGCAACAGAAGAATTGGTAAACAAAAGGCCCCAAGCAGGGTTTCTTCACTGAGACTTTCCTGGTCACACTGATATCTGAGTTTTCTTAGATGCTCGCCATTCCCTTCAGCTATTCAGTACATGGTCATGTCACAGAGCTTCAAGGTTGTACATATCTTAAACACAAAACCATGAGCCTATTCTGGAGAGTGGCGAGAATTCAGGAAGAAAACAGGACCTTAGGTAGATAGCAGGTGTTGCACATCAATAAGGCAAGCTGCAGTCCATTCATAAATAGGGCAGGATGAATGCTGGGAAGCTTTCTACTAGATAGGACATATTCATTGATGCATTCTCCTTTCTAATGTCTACAACCACGGACATAGTGGGATACACAGACATAGAAACACTCACCTTGTCAAACGACTTAGTAGAAACAGTTCACTCCAAACAAAACAAACCACCTTTCATACCTATTCTCAGAACATGAGACAAAACCACAAACCCACACCCACACCACAAAGGCACCTCCTTCCCCCATGTAGGTCTGTGACTATCCGGAGTGTCCTCTGACTGGTGGGCCATACTATGTTCTCTGGAAATGGCCTGTTCTGTCTCAAATCTGGTCTTTTGGCCAACTCTGTGAAGTTGTCAGGGGCCAGCGGTGAGCCACTGCCTGCTTTCTCAGGAAATGCCCCTATTCATAGCTTTCCTTGCATTTGGCCATCCTCACATCAGTAGGTTCCAAGAAAGACTGAGTCTGTCCTTGGTAAATCAAAATAAGTTTGACCACTGGGGCTTGGACTGGGACTGGCTCTTTGTGCCTGGCTTCCTGGATTCCAAGTTCAGAGAGTTCCATCACCAAGGAAGTTAGGTGAGGTCACTTCCTTTAGGAACGGAATGAGGTCACTGCCTTGGCAACAACTTTGTCCTAACAGTTGCTTCCAAGGTTCCCATGAGAAGGAGGCTGCCCCTACTTACTGTGACACTTTCACAAGTTACAGTGGTATGTCAACCATAGGCATGCAGGAGCAGCTCAACAAATGCCTGCTTTGGTCCATCTTCTATACATTAAGAAGAGAGTGCCTGATTCAGACACATCCCTTCATCCTGAGCAGGTTGTTTGCCATGGAAGACTTTTGCTGTCTCAGGTCCTTCATAGTTGCCTACATCTTCTCCAGGGATCATTTCTGCATGGAACTTTGAGTTTCTCAGCAGGTGGAAGATCCTCTATATTCCTGTATTTTAAGACCAACTCTGTCCCCACTTTTCTGTAAAATTAGATTGAGAGAACAGTGTATGGTTAGGTTTAATAACATGTTCGATTTGGTTTAGAAAGGAAACTACACGGTTGAGCAAACAGGGTCCTACCGTTAGCAATAATATGAGGATTATAAATGGACCGGCCATGGCAGATAAAAGCATAGTTAACCAGGTTGACTATGTGAACAAAGAATCAAACCTCCCTTCTGGGGCCTCTGTCTCTCTTTGACGCTCTTCAAGTCGTTTTCTTAATTTACTCATAGATTCTTTTACAACTCCAGTATTGTCGGCATAAAAACAACATTCTTCCCTCAATGCAAGCAAAAAGGCAACTTTCTCTCATGAAGAGGAGGTCCAACACTCGCCTGCTCTGTAAAACAACTTCAGAGAGAGAGAGGTTAAAATTCCTGTAAAGCTGTGATGTCGGTTTTTAATGTCTTTAAGCTTTGGTCTATTTCTGCTTCTAATTGTGTCTTTGTTGTGTCTCATGGACTAGGGCAGTTGTTCCTATGCCCACCCCTTCAGCAATTATTATTCCTCATAGGATGGCCAAAGTGAGGGATACAGGTTCCCGGTGGAACCGGGTTGTATGCCCCCCTATTTGAACTTTAAATGAACCTACGACATGATAGAGCACTCTGAAAAACATCTGCATGATTACATAATTAATCACATCTATTGACCATTTTATGTAAACATAAATAATGTTAAAGTGTATAGAATTATACTGTTTTAGGAATGGACAAGAAAATGCACCTAAGATAGCACCAAAGTGAGGAAAACATTCTTATTTGGTTGCATCCGGATTTAGAGGGCATTGCTTCTGTTGTAATCAATTAATCCCCTGAACCCCAAGTTTTGGTAGTTTTAGAATTTGTACCCAACATGTAAGGGAAGGGGCTCAGAAGTTCACAGTCTGCAGAAATTCACAAAAATTAGTTTTTGTTTCTGTTTTTTTTTTTTCCTCTGTTCTGGGCAAGTTAACTTTTCAAGGACACCTTGGAAGGGGAGAGCTTTTTTGTCTCTTTTTTTCTCCCTGCCAGCTGTCACCATGGAGACCAGTTGCTAACTTTTTTATCTTAGAAATGTAGGCATCTAGGTGAAGCCCCAGCTCAAGGCCAGAGGCCTTGTTCACATATTTTGTGAAAAACTGGAAAGGCAGTGTCTAGCTTAGGGGTGGTGATTTTTCCAGCCAGTGGCCAAGTAGAACAGGGCAACACGAAAAGTGGAAGTTTATGTACATTGAACTCTTTCAGAGGGACTCTTTTGCTGAAAGACCTAAAGTAAGCCTTGGTGAAGACTTCTGGAGAAGGTCATTTAAGACATTTCTGTGGACCTGGTACAGAGGGGGAAGACGGGGTAGTCGAGGCTGAGAGCAGCTCCATGGATCTAAGAATGAGAAAAGAGAGATGTAAAAGAAAAATGGTAAAGGGGTTTGGGATTTTCCTAGAACAAAACTTGAGCATTAGAACAGGTATAGCAGAGGGGAAGATGGGAGTAAATATTCCAAAAAGCCTTTGAGGGACTTTAAATTCTTAGAAACCTCTTTTCAGTGATGACAAAGCAACTTTAAATGCCATTTTCATTACATCGTGGATAGGGGTCTGAGGGCTCTTCTCAGCTGGTTTGAGCTTTGGGTTAGCTTGCTAGAGGACTTGGTGGGACCTAGTGCAGGCCCTGACAGGAAAAGAGAGGAGTGAGTGGGTGAAGGGGTACCTCGGTACCTGCTACCTCAGCAACGGGGCAATGTTCTGAGAACCAGCGGAGGTTTGGGTTTTTGATTTAGTAATTGGAGAGGAGAAATCAGGTTGCTAAGATGGGAGTGATAGCAGAGAGTCTAGAGCAGAAGGCTGAGGGTGAGAAACTATTGGAGAAGCATAGTACAGGATGTGAGAAAAAGAGGAAAAATGATTCCACATAGGGAAATTTCCCCCTTTTGAGAACTTGCCGAAGTTAAAAATGTCACTCAGAATTTGAGGATCTAGAGAACCCTCTGGGGGCCATAGTATTTGGTTGTCTAATTGGTAATATGGCCAATGCTGTGTACTGAATTTGATGAGGAGTTTGGGTTCCACCAGGCAGCCCCTGTATGCTCACATTCCCTTGACTTACACAAGAAGTCGGCTTCTCCCCCACACAGCCGTGGCTGTTTGTGGCTTTGATAGTCCGCCAGGCAAACATAGTAATCTAGGCTAGTAAAACCTGAATCTGTCTCGCGTGTCCCTGCATCCATAATATTTGTTTCCATTATCTATGGTACAGAAGAGATTTAATGGGATTTTAGTGGGATCCTCTTCATCAGGAATATCTCAATAGGAAAGACCTATACCGACCTGACAAATGTCTGGGTGGAGAGATGGCCACCAGGTCTCTATGGGGCCTGTATGCGAGATAGACTATACTTCTTGTCTAGTAGGATTTGTGATCAGCCATTGCTGCTGAACGGGGTGATGAGGGTTAGAACTACTGGTGGCCAAGGGGAGAGTCTATAGTCTTATCCACATAGCGAATACGCAATTTGAAATGGTTACCACGCTTTTCCAGTTTCCAACAAGAGTCTGGACACAGCGAAGGCTTGAGATGAGAGGCATGGATCCAAAAAGTGATTCCGTCTACTCTAACGCTTTAGGTTTTATAAGTAGCACCTGGTATGTTTCTTTCCAGTGGGGTTCCAGGGATGACACCTGATGTTGTCTTATGTAGACGAAGTCTCTTACATGATATTGATTTAGAGTCCCCTCCTCCCCTGGTTGGTAGGCAGTGGCCAGCTGTTTCCACAGTTATCGCTGAGTTCTTTCAATGACTTTAAGTCTGTCAAGCAAGGGGGTGTGGAAGTGATCGTTAAGCCTTAGAGTTGGGGTTAGGTCCCTTATTGGATGATGGGAATCATAGAGAATTTCATAGGGGGTGAGGTTACACAAAGAAAGAGAGGGAATATTTCTCGCATGAAACAGTGCATAAGGCAGGAGCATAATCCAATCTTTTATGCCGGGCTCTAAGCTTAATTTTGTGAAGGTCTCTTTAATGGTTCTATTTATTTTTTCTACCTGTCCTGAGCTCTGGTGTATATAAGCATAATGTAACTTAAAATTAATCCACAGGGTCCCAGTTAACCCCTGACTTACCTGGGCCATGAACACCAGTCCATTATCAGACCCTATTACCTTAGGCAGACCGTATCTTGGAAAAATATCTTTCAGAATCTTCTTGAAAATCATTTGTGCAGTTTTTTTTTTTTTTTTTTTTTTTTTTTGTGTGTGTGTGTGTATGTGTGGAAGGCTTCAGTCCATCCTGAAAATGTATCTACAAAGACTAGGAGGTATTTAAGTCCATACCTTGCTGGCTTAATTTCACTATTGTCCACTTCAAAAAAATTGTCGTTTTCTGGTTCCTCATAGGTGCTTTCCTCTAGGAAACTGGAAGGGTAAGCATTAACCAATTGACGGACTCGACAGGCTTTTGTTACCCGTTCAGTTATTTTCTTTCGCTGTGAGTCGGTTAGTGGAAAACTCTGTTCTTAATCCTACAGGAATGCCTGCAGTTTCATTGAACCAAGGTGAGTGAGTTGGTGTACATTTTTAACGTAGTGTAGGGCTTTCTGTAATTGCAGCCTGAGCTCAGTGAAGTTGAGGTGTTCAGTGTCAGTGTCCATAGATATTATAAAAAACTTCCTGGTGATCAGGGGTCCATTGGAATTGGGCATCTCCCTCTAACACCGGGTATAAAGGAGCAGCTAAAAACGCAAACCCAGGTATCCATAACCTGCAAAAGCCAGCAGTCCCAAGAAACTCTCTGAGTTGTCTCCTGTTAGATGGGGGTGGTATCTAGGCAATGGTTTGTTTTCTGGGCTCAGTGAGCCATCGTTTACTGCCCGTAAGGAAACAGCCCAGTAAGATTACTTCATGCCAGCAAATTTGGGCCTTTTTGGCCGAAACTCTATACCCGAGTTGAGCAAGCTCATATAATAGTGCTTGGGTCCCAGACTCACAGTTTTCCTTGGTGTTGGCTGCCAGTATCAGGTCATTCACGTATTGAAGCTGGGTGACTTTGGGGTGCGTAGTTCTGAAATTGCTGAGATCTCTGTGGAGGGCTTCATCAAAGAGAGTGGGGGAGTTTTTGAACCCCAGTGGGAGTCTAGTCCCAGTTAGTTGACCAGACGTTCAGGTTTCTGGGTCTACCCACCCGAAAGCAAACAGCAACTGACTATCTTTATGCAGAGGCAAGCAAAAGAAAGCATCTTTTAAGTCCAGAACAGTATACCATTTCCGCTCAGGGTTCAGAGTGCTAAGCAGATTGTACGGATTAGGTACCGTGGGGTGAATGTCCTGCACTCTGTTGTTGATCTCTCTTAGGTATTTAACAGGGCGATTGTCCCGGTTCCTGGCTTTTTTTTCTAGTAGCAGGGGAGTGTTCATGGCCAATTGACAGGGCCTTAGGACGCCTAAGGTCAGATATTTCTGAATATGGGGCCTTATCTCATCTTTAGCTTTTTTTGCTTAGAGGATATTATTTGACATTAATTGGGGAGGCTGAGGTTTTTAACTCCACTGTTATTGGAGGTTGTTTCACGGCCAGGCCTAACCCAGCAGTTTTTGCCCAGGCATCTGCGTAATCTGTTATCCATTTCTGGCGTAGCTTGCCTGTTTGATCAGTCTTGGGGGGTGTGAAGAGTGAATGTTCATCTTCTACTAATTTAGTTAAAGCCGTGACTATAGGAGTTTATACTAAAGGATTTAGAAATTTCATTTGGTAGCCTTCAGGGTTAAAAGTTATTAAGGCCAAGAGCTTGGTGAGCAGATCTCTGCCCATTAATGGGTCCAGGCATTCCTGGATTACTAGGAAGGAGTGATGGATTTTTCCTTTACCTAGGTCCATGGTCCTCTTAGTAGTCTAAGCCCGATATTTACTGCCATTAGCCCTTTGAACTACAGACCTTTTATTTGATAGAGGGCCCAATGGGGCCTTAAGGGCTTCGTATACTGCTCCTGTATTCATTTCAAAGTTTACTGGGGTCCGCTACACTTCAAAAGGTACCCTGAGCTAGGGGAAGTGATCTGAGCCCCAACTTTCTTAGTCATGCACCAGAGTCACAATGGCTGGCTGGCGTGGCTGTCTCTTTATAGGGCACTTTTTGGCCCAGTGTCCTTTTTTTTTTACAGTAGGCACATTGATCTGAGGCCAGGGGTGGCCTCTTGCATGGCCCCAGGTAACCCTTACTGTCACCTTATGTCTTAATTTCTGGCCTCTTTCTTGTTGTGACAAGGATCTTGGTCAATCCCTTAGTCTGTCTTTTGCTTCTCTCATCCTTCCTTTGCTCCCTTTCTTTCTCCCTGTTTCTCTCTTATAGTATACTTTCTCAGCTTCTCTGACTAAATCTCTCTTTTAAATTTTTTTAATATCCATGGCAGCTTGCCCAATTAAGGCCATTGTTACAGATGAATTTTGATCCGCTGCCTGAGGATCGAAAGGAGTATATCTTTTATATGCCTCCATAATTCTTTCTAGAAACAAAGAGGGAGATTCATCAGGCCTTTGAATAATTTCTCTTACCATGGCCAAATTAGTTGGTCACCTAGCAGCCCCTTGGAGACCTGCTATTAGAGCCAGGCAATAATTGGACAGATGCTCTTTATCTTCAAAGGTGTTGGGGTTCCAGTTGGGTTGGTTTAAGGGTAAGCTCGCTTTGATTATGTTGGGAAGTTGTGTTGGTCGCCAATCAGGTCCGAGGATATTTTTTTTTTTTAGCTTCTTGGAGGTTTTTCTCTTATTCCTCTGTCATAAAGAAAGTCCCTAGGAGTTGTTGGCAGTTATCCCAAGTAGGCAGGTGTAAAAACGTTGGCGAGTTCTCTGAGTTCTTTTAGCCGGGCCAGCTTCCTCCAGGGAAGGAGGGGTTCTGTGTGCCACGGGACTGTCATCTGGATGGCGCTGGGCCATCCTAGCTTCTTTGAATGGTGGAGAGGCTGAGTCAGCAGCAGGGGAATCACTTAGAGGGTGTTGGCAGTTGGGGGATGAAGGCAGAGGATAAGGAGGGGGAGGAGAGTCCAGTAGAGTCTTGAGACTCAGGGAGAACAGAGGGTGCAGGAGGAGGAGCAGAGAGTTAAAGAGATAGAATCATGGGGGAAGGAGTAGGAGTCCGTGCAGGGACAAGGAAAGGCTTCACCCTTGGAGGAGGAGATTTGCAGAGGTCCTGACAAGTTAAGATATATGGCTGTTGATCTGGACGTCTACGTGGCCCCGGCTAAAAGACAATATCTCGAACTTTTCAAATTAGTGCGAAGTAGAAAGATCCTTCTAGGGGACATCTGACTACAAAGTTGGGTCATTCTGAGACACAGAATCTGCAAGATCCGGCGTTTTACTGAAAAAGAAAGATTCTGAGCCCTTAAGCAGACTTTGGTCTAGTGATCAAGGGTCATGAACAGAGGCATTGAAGTGCTCTGTCCCATAATGAAATATACACAGACAATAAAAGCAATGACACAAGACACAGACAAGACAAGACAATAAAGACAGGCAATGGACGTCCAATACTGAGACCATGACTGAGTAGCTGGCAAAACATGATGGGCTGGCAATACCGAATCCGAAACAAAATATCACTGAATAAAGGAGACTATTGTTCCTCGATTTCATGAGTTCATCCCCCAGGGACATGGCCTGTGGCTCTGTTACATGTGTGTCAGCCACCATGGGAGAGAGCTCACGCTCTTTACCAATAGCCATTTTGTGAAACCCTAACCTGAATCCTGAAACCAGAAAGAGGGGCCTTATTTATCCCCAGAGGAGCCCGTTGGGGGTCTTTCATCTGCGGCTGCCGGATCTCACTGGGGCCACCAGATGTAAAGATTGGGCGAGGGTGGGTGGAAGAGACCACCAAGAGACTGTCTCATGCAACAGCAAAGGCTTTATTGGGAGTCCGGCATGCAAGGGCTCAGAGCTCACTTGAATAGAGCAGAGAGCCCTGAGAACAGCTTAAGAAGTGCTTATATATTTTCCTTGGAGAGGGCAGGAAGGAAAGTTTATTGATGGGTAAGTGCGAGTGGGCGGTTTGCGTGCAACTGGTTGACCGAGTACATTCTGCAGTTTGGCAGTTGGGGACAGCACATTCTGGGAACAAGAATAGCAAACAGTTCTCAAGATTTCAACAGTGTTTTGTTAAGCATACAGAAAATCAAGAAGTGACAAGTACCTATTTTATTAACCTTTCAATATAAGTATGAAAACAGAAATCTAGGTAAGATTTGAAGCCCAGAAGTTCATTGGGCCCTTGATTGGTATACTTAGCGTTGAATTACATTCTGTAGTGATGTCCCAGAAATATGGATATACAATGGCATAGGACCTTATACCTTCTCGGAGGTCAATTCCAAAACACAGACTCTAAGGGGAATCACACCGAAGTTCAAGCAAAGGTGGACCCAATTATCTCTTCCAACCGCCACACAAATGACCACAATTAAAACCAAAACACTCCCACATGGCACTCATCTTCTTCCATATAGACACTCACCATAACTTCTGGCAAGAGGATTCCATGAGAGGTGCAGCACAAGACAGTGTCCCAAATAAGGTCCCTTTCCCCTCATTTGCCAATAGTCAGGGTGGCCTGGACACCCTCCCTGTGAACCAGGAGTTATCAAATATGTCTGCCTTTAATACAGCTCTGTTCTCCAATTTGAGGCCTACTGACTGTGGGGTTTAGATTCTTTATTTGAATTGGATTCATAAGAAAACCCAAGAACCTATGGGCTAGCATCTGCAGGGCTTTGAAGAACTCATTTGACTCAAAGGATCCCTATTCTCACTTGATGTAGGTAAGGAACCTTACAGAAGAATGTGAGGCACTTCATCCACAGTGACTGATTTTTGGCCATTTTGATTTTGCATTCACACATGGGATCGTTCTTTAGATCCATCAGGTGCTGAGAATCTAAGCCACAGGCTCACACAGGACCAAGAGGCTGATTCAGACACATCCCTTTACAAAGCAATTAAGCAAAGAGCCACAGGTGGTGCCCATTCATTTCCGTTTGAAAACTGTTTTCTTCAGGATTCACAAAGGCGTGGCCTCAGGCAAAGAACTTACTGACATTCAGGGCAACAGAAAAATAGGCAATCAAAAGGCCCATTGCAGGGGTTCTCCACTGAGACTTTCCTGGTCACATCGATATCTGAGTTTTCTGAGATGCTTGCCAATCCCTTCAGCTATCCAGTACATGTCCATGTCACAGTGCTTGGAGGTGGTACATATCGTGGACTCAAAAGCATGAACTATTTTGGAGAGTGGCTAGATTTCAGGAAGAAAACAGGAACTTAGGAAGATAGCAGGTGTTGCCCATCGATATGGCAAGCCCTAGTGCATTCATAAATTGGGCAGGATGAATGCTGGGAAACTTTCTACTAGACAGGAAACATCCATTGATGCATTCTCTTTTTCTAATGTCTACAACCACGGACACAGTGGGATACACAGACATAGAAACACTCGCCTTGTCAAACAACTTACTAGAAACAGTTCACTCCAAACCAAACAAACCGACTTTCCTACCTCTTCTCAGAACATGGGGCAAAACCACAAACACACATCCACACCCAAAAAGGCACCTCCTTCCCCCAAATAGGTCTCTCACTATCCGGAGTGTCCTCTGACTGCTGGGCCATACTATGTTCCCCAGATATGGCCTATCCTGTCTCAGATCTGGTCTCCATATCCAACTCTGTGAAGTGGTCAGGAGCCAGCTGTGAGCCACTACCTGCTTTTTTAGGAAAGGCCCCTCTTCAGAGTACTCCTGGCATTTGGCCATCCTCACATCAGTAGGTACCAAGAAAGACTGACTCTGTCCTTGTTAAATTGAAGCAAGTGAGACCACTAGGACTGGGACTGGGACTGACTCTGTGTGCCTGGCTTCCTGCATCCCAAGTTCAGAGAGTTCCATTACCAAGGAAGTGAGGTGAGGTTGCATCCTTCAGGAACTGAATGAGGTCACTGCCTTGGCAACCACTTTTTCCAAACAGTTGCTTTCAAGCGTACCATGAGAAGGAGACTTACCCTACTTTCTGTGGCACTTTCACAAATTAGAATGGTATATCAACCATAGGCACCAAGAAACAGCTCTCCACACAGGCCTGATTTGGTCCATCTTCTCTATATTAGGAAAAGAGCCTTTAGTCCGGGGAGCACTGCAGTGAACCTCTGCACTAAAACTATTAGCAAGCACCTGGTGGAGGAGTCCTCCATAGGTAAGTGGGGCTTTTATAACATCTGATATCCGGTTAAGGGAGATCTCTTCTGATGACAGAGATGTGGCCTGGGGAGGCTCACATATACTCCTTTCCAGGAGAGTAACCAGAATCGTTCTGTCCTCTGTTCTGTTCTGTAGGGAATTCCTCTGGAACTGTAGAGAGGGGCCGACGGGCACGCATGCACTCCTACCCTGGAGCTATAGCAAGATGTTGCACTGTTCCACTGTTTTTCTGTTTAGGCGCATGGTTTCTGTTTTTTGTGTTTTGTTTTGTGTTCTATTTTTTTGATTGTTTGTTTGTTTTTGTTCATTTTGTTGTGTGATTTCAGTGGTAAAAACTTAAGGATTTTGGACGTAAAAATAGGTAATAAAGAGAGTAAGCCTGACACCCCTTTGGACTGTGTTTTAGGGAACTGCGATGAACTTTACTCGCCTTTGTTAAGCAGGATGATAGAAGCTCCTAGCTGGCTGCCTGGAGCACACCCATTGCAGAGGGCAATGCTTGGTGGGGACCTAAGAACTGAGCATCTCCGAGGTTAACAAGTGAAACTCCTTTAAAACCCCTTGTCACTCCAGATCAAGAGAGTCATAACCTTTGGCAGAGTCCCCTGTGTTTCTCCTTTGTTCGCAAAGCAATAAACCTCCCTTTTTCTTTTTCTCAAAACTCAGTCCTCATTATTAAATTGGTATTAATTGGCGTCAAGTTGAGGAATCGAACTTTAATTTACAAATTTGGTACCCGCCCTCCACCCCGGAACTTTGTGAGAGCTGTCTACTGAAA
The DNA here is from genome assembly GCF_048772815.1 of Callospermophilus lateralis. Classification (NCBI taxonomy): domain Eukaryota; kingdom Metazoa; phylum Chordata; class Mammalia; order Rodentia; family Sciuridae; genus Callospermophilus; species Callospermophilus lateralis. The sequence continues at coordinate 643,221 of NW_027516064.1, forward strand.
TATTAGGAGATGAAGCATGCTTGGTGTGGAACTGAACAAGAGGAGCTAATCCTGTAAGTAAAAGGAGGGACTGAGGGACTCCCAGCAGCTGCCAAAGCCCTGTTGATTCAGGGAATTACCTCCTTCCTCCCCGCACTGTAAGAATTATGCCACCTCTGTCTTGTTAAAAAAGAGAAAAAGAAAAAGGGGACACTAAATGCAGTGAAGTCACCATGGAGACACTTTATTTTACATTTCAGGTTTCCCCTCTGTTAAAACATGTGGTCCCCCCCCTGTGGATATCTATGGTGCACACTGGTGTAGGAGATTTTTCTCTTATCTGCTCTGGTTTAAACGGTTCTCTCTGACAGCCATAGTCTGAACCTCCTTTCTGTCTGTCTTGTGTCTTTGTATCTGGCCCTTTAAGACATGTGCAATAATGTGTTGATATTATAAATTGTTTCTTGGGAATGATCTTAGCTGAATGTGTGTCTAAATGATGATGTTTTATTTTAACAATCTGGTATCTGAATGGGTTTTTGAAGCATTGCAGAATCTTGCAGTTAAAAGTCGGGTTTAGGTAATTGTTTAGTTTATGATTTCAGATAATTCATGCCAGAGAACTTAAATACTTAGTATGGAAAACTGAAGAACTCTACTCCCAAGTTGGCAAGTAAATTCCCAATCATACAGTCTTTTTTTCACCAATTTTGAATTGGATAGCCTCGGGAAATGTCACTGTGTGTACCACTGCATTAATTTGGACAAGGATAGTAAATCATAGAATGGTATCTGTTGACAAAACAAGATGTAAAAATATAAAATTTTGTGAATTGTATCTTAAATTTGTATCATAATTTTCAACATCCGAACCTCAAAATTATGGTTAAAATGCCTTAGGCCTGAGGTGTCTGCTCAGAATAGCAGTTTTTCCTGCTCCTTCCAGACCTCAGCCATGATTTATATTGAAATGTAAATGAAAGAAGCCTGAAAGCTTAGTAGGAGACTGATTTGAGGCCTAAGGGAAAAAAAAGGTAAATTGTATGGTATTTACTAATTACTAGCCAGTCACTTTTTCTAGGACTCTTTTTTTTTTCCTTAGATACTTTTTTTTTTTGAGCTCATGATTTTGAGCATACAGACCTAGGTTAATGTTTTTCAGATCAGTTCTATCTTTGACCAACTGTAGACTTTTTGAAACATTGCAATGGAGATTTCACCTGAGAAAAGCTACAAGGCCTTTACTATTATTATGTGTGCACACTTTTGTTATGTGTTGTACGTCCACATATACATATGTCCGTATATCATATATATGATACACAAATTAACATATACAAGGAGCGCTCATAAAAAAGCGCTCATTAAAACAAATTTAAATAGGAGATCCAAAGATCTTTAATTCACGTGATTTAAATGTTTCAATTTAAATTGGATAAACAGATAAAAATCAATGTCTTTAAATTTAAGCTTACAATTTTTTTAGGTGTTCAAAAATCTAATAAAATATTAATATCTACAAAATGTCTAATATGCCTTGGTTCTAGGACCTTTCCTTCAACATAAAAATGGTTTACACTGTCAACACATTTCTCTAATATTTTGATAAATAAGTAAAGTAAATTTGATATGGGAATGATAGACCCAACCTGATCTTTAATTTAAATTGGGAGCCATCTTGCCAAAAAGCCATGAAAAGATAATTTTGGCTTTACCATAAATTACTTCAAATTCTAAACCTGCTTGGAATGCCTGCCCATGCCTTGAACTCACCCATGCCCGGCTCTCTGACCAGATAGCAGCCCTCTCTGAAACTTTAGTGACACATCATAAATATTTGCCTTCTCTGGCCAGACAACAACCCTCTCTGAGGCTCTAATGGTCTTCATGAACTCTGATGTAGGGACAGCAAAAAAAATGTAGACTGCCATTGGTGTGATGTTTGTCAGAGTTCTGTTATCTGTAAACCCCCTTTTGTGTAATTTTCTGGGCTATTAAGCTGCCTGTAGGAAAGCTGGGGTTGCTGTCTTTTTCCCGCCGTTTTGTGAGGGAGAGGTAGCACAGCCAGTGGAAATAATAAGCTTAATTTAATTTGATTTTAATTAGAGTCAGTGGTCTTTTCTTGTGTCCTGGTCTAACAGGTAAACACTCCAAAAACATGGAGCTCTGCCAGCCTAAACACTTCTTGAGAAACTTCCTCTGAGTTTGGGCACTTGAAATATATGTTGTTGTAAGGAGCTTTAGCTTCCTTTCTAGTGATACCATCAAAGCTGAGTCTGCATCTATGTGACCTGGAGGACATGGTTTCTTGTATTCTAATGAACATGAGGCAGAAGTGCTGAATTTTCTCTTTGTAGGTAAACTGTGGCCACTGGATACTAAGTGTCTCCCCGTTTGGACTGTGAAGCCATTTGGTCATCCTCCACTTTGTGGTGTTTCTTGCTGCTGTACTGGGAGTTTGGTATATGCTTTATGAAATACAACGAGTTCAACTGAAACCCAGTGTTGAAGAAAGTTCTGTCACTTGTGGTGGGTCAGGGTCTGAAGGAGAATGCACCAACCAGGCTTTTATCTCACAGAGCTTGCCCCCTTGTCCATAGAAATCTGACTCTGAACTTAGCCCAGAAACCTCTCCATATAAAATGATGCCTTTACATAGAAGGGTCTGCTGGCTGCACCATGTCAGTCACAAACCATTTGGAAGGCAATGGCAAATCCTCATTGCCACACCACAGATGTATTATCACACACCCACCCACCACTGCAATAGGCCCACTTCTCAGCAGGCTCCAACTTACTGGCATCTTTGTTCTACACCATTTTCATGAAACCCGGTCAATCATGGCATTCTCTGGTACACTCAAGATCAGCAACAAGACATCTAAAGGTTCTCCAGTGCCACCTGGTTAAGGGAATTTCAAAGATTTCATTGTATTTATCTAGCCATTTTTCATGGATGAAGTTGGAGGCACTGTGGGTTTCAGTTCATTCAGGAAATATTAAATGGTGAGGAAGCTGTTTTCAATGAATTCTCTGGAGAAATCTCACAGGCAAGTCTTCCCATAGAGTGGTCAAAAGGTCACATGAAGCCAGGCCCATTGAGGTCTTTAATGTGACGTCCATGGGTGTTCTGACTGTCAACTATGGCTGCCAAATCTTTCAGAATAAAATCATGTGATATTCTAGCTGATATTCCAAGGCTCTGTGGAAAGCAACCCTTGTATTTGATCTCAGTTTCCAAGGGAGAATCCCATGAGTGGCCTCCTAAAATCTGAACACAGTTTATGGCAATATTTCTCTGAGATCAGTTCGAGAACTCAGACTATAAGTGGAATCACACCAGAGTTCAAGCCCAGATAGACCCAGTCATCACTTCCAACCACCAAACAAATGACCACAATTAAAACCAAAGCACTCCCACAAGGCCCTCATCTTCTTCCATATAGACACTCATCATAACCTGTGGCTGGAGGTTTCCATGAGGGGCTCAGCCCAATACAGTGTACAAAATAACCTCCCTTGCCCGTCATTTGCCTAAAGTCAGGGTTGCCTGGACACCCTTTCTGAGAACCAGGAGTTATCAAATGAGCCTGCCGTAAATACTGCTCTGATTCTCCAATTTGAGGCCTACTGACTCTCGGGTATAGATTCTTTATGTGAATTGGAATCATGAGAAAACCCAAGCACCTATGGGCTATCCTCTGCAGGGTTTGAAGAACTCATTTGACAAAAAGGATCCCTATTTTCACTTGATGGAGATCAGTAATCTTACAGAGGAAGGCGAGAGACTTCCTCCACAATGACTGCTTTTTTGGCCATTTTGGTTTTGGAAGCACACATGTTCGTTAGATCCATCAGGTGCTGAAAATCTATTCAACAACCTCAAACATGGCCAAGAGTCTGATGCAGACACATCCCTTTCCAAAGCAATTAAGCAAAGATCTACAGGTGATGCCCATTAATTTCCATTGAAAACCGTTTTCTTCAGGCTTCAAAAAGGGGTGGCCTGAGGCAAAGACCTTTCTGACATTCAGGGCAACAGAACAATAGGTAAGCAAATGGCCCAAGGCAGGGTTTCTAAAATGATATCTGAGTTTTCTGAGATGATCCCATTCCCTTCAGCTATCCAGTACATAGCCATGTCACAGAGCTTGGAGGTGGTTCATGTCTTGGAAACAAAACCATGAGCCTATTCTGGAGAGTGGCCAGAATTCAAGAAGAAAACAGGAATTTAGGAAGACAGTGGTTGTTGCCCATCCATTAGGCAAGACAAAATCCATTCATAAATTGGGCAGGATGAATGTTGTGAAGCTTTCTTCTATTCAGGACACATCCATTGATGCATTCTCTTTTCTAATGTCTACAACCACGGACACAGTGGGATAAACAGACATAAAAACACTCGCATTGTCAAAAGACTTACTAGAAACAGTCCACTCCAATCCTAACAAACCGACTTTCCTACCTATTCTCAGATCATGAGACAAAACCACAAACTCACACCCACACCCAAAAAGTCACCTCCTTCCCCCAAGTAGGTCTATGACTATCCGGAGTGTCCTCTGACTGATGGGCCATAGTATGTTACTCCAAAATGGACTGTCCTATGTCAGATGTGGACTCCTTGGCCAACACTGTGAAGTTGTAAGGTGCCAGTGGTGAGACACTACCTGCTTACTCAGGAAAGTCCCCTCTTCAGACCTTCCTGGCATTTGGCCATCCTCACATCAGTAGTTACCAAGAAAGACTGATTCTGTCCTTGGTAAATCCAAATATGTGAGGCCACTGGGACTGGGACTGGGACTGCCTCTGGGTGCCTGTCTTCCTGGATCCCTAGTTCAGAGAGTTCCATCACCAAGAAAGTGATGTAGGTCACTTCCTTCAGGAACTGAATGAGGTCACTGCCTTGGCAACCACTTTGTCCTAATAGTTGCTTCCAAGTGTCCCAATTGATGGAGGCTGCCCCTACTTCCTGTGACACTTTCACAAGTTTGAATGGTATATCAAACATAGGCACCCGGGAACAGCTCTCCACACAGGCCTGGTATTGTCCATCTTCTCTACATTAAGAAAAGAGAGACTGCTTCAGACACACCCCTTCATCCTGACCAGGTTGTTTGTCGTGGAAGATGACTTTTGCTCTCTCAGGTCCTTCATAGCTTCCTATAGCTTCCCCAGGGTTCATTTCTGCATGGACCTTTTCATTTCTCAGCAGGTGGAAGATTTCTTACATTCCTGTATTGTAAGACCAACTCTGTCCCTGCTTTTCTGTAAAGTTAGATTGAGGGAACAGAGTATGGTTAGGGTTAATAACATGTTTGATTTGGCTAAGGAATCATTCTGCTGGATGAATAATGTTATTGGGAACCTGCAATATTTATTAGAATATATAGAGGGGAAATATATTTATGAAAACCGAAATCTAGGTAAGATTTGAAGCCCAGAAGGGCTTTGGATCCTTGATTGGGATACTTAGGTTTGAATTATGTTCTGCACATGTGTCTCAGATAAATCTATACACAATGGCATAGGACCTTGTACCTTGGATGATTGAATGTCAAAGAGAACATCCAGTCAAAAAAGGATAGTTGGTAGGATTAGGAAGATAGTTGGTAGGATTAGGAAAAAGAGTGAGTATATGATTTGGACAAAAAGTTCTTTAGCAATAGGGTTTTGGGTAGAGAGAAAATGTAAATGTCAGCACATGTGAAGAGTCAGTCACAATGATGAACTGGGGAAAATATGTAGAAAAGCAGATATCAATAGAGACATTAGAAAATCAGCAAATGATAAAGTGATTGATAGGATTAGACATTTTCGACAGGCTTGAGTTTGAATAAATAATCTTAGGAAGAAACAAACATGTAGTCACCAATAGGATTGACATTTGAGAGCATTAGGCAACCTGGACATGGGTGATTTTCATAATCCATACTCATATTCCATTTAGGCTTTGGTACAGTCGTAAGTGTGACTTTGCATTTTGTGGCCAGAATATTACTGTGATAAAATGTATATGTAGATCAGGTGACATGAGTATTTGTTGCACCATTTCTGAGAGCAATATTTTGAAGAGATATAAATTAGTATTGGGGGCACAAATAGGTGTACCATGTGTGTATGAATATAGAGAGAATGCATGAATAGACCATACTGTGAATAAATAATATAACTGTTTCCAAATTTAGAAATTGGAATAAATTGATATCCCAAAATACACAGGAAATCTTATATTGATATACATACATTCATTCCAACCAGTTATATATCTAATGGTAATATTAGGGTTGTAGTTTATCATAAAATGTGTGTGAGTTTTGCTTCAAAATTGATTATGGAAATCGAAAATAATGTGTTTGGAAAGAAGTCTCATGAAATAACCAGTCAAAAACAAGGAGGAATACATGTGTTCTGAAGCAGGAAGTGATTGAATGTGTTACAAATGTCTTTCAATTTGTGAACTTGTGGATGAAATGTATATTCTACGATGTATAAAAACTGAAGAAATAGTAATGTACCAGTGTTGAATTAAAATGAACATCAAAATACACATCATGTCCCATAGAAATCTACTTTCATTGATGTTAAATTGGGTCAGTTACTGTAGAAATATAAGGCTTTGTTTGCACCATTCACTGAAGTGAGTTTTCAGTACTAGGAAATAAATATGTATTTCAGGTGGATGAATATTTCTAAAAACAATCTTATGAAAAGTTGATTATAAAAGCACATACATGAACATGAGTGAATTATTTAGGGAGTGTATAATAAGACACATATATTTCATATTTTGAAAATATATATATCACACAGATACATTAGAAAGTAGCAATATATATGCCAATCAAAATTCATCATAAAATATATATCATTCACAGATCCAAAAATATTAATTTTACTGAACATGGATTTATGTATAATGTTTTTCAACTAAGAAGCTCACTCATAGTTTGAATTTTCAGTTCCAAAAACATTTAGGAGGAGTCATCTCTTCTCATACTTTGTATCTCCCAAGTTAGCCACCTCACAAAAATGTACGTGTGATACCAGGTAGGATTTTATATGTGCATATAAAAATACATGTGCTGAATTGGCTACAGAAAAAGGGAGACAGAAATTCACATATGTGTTAACTTTAAAAACACATGGAGAACCATTTCAACAAAAAATTAACAAGATTTATAACTCTTACCCTATATCATGCAAAAGGCAAGACCAACTATACGCCATGCCTCCTCTCAACCGCTTGTATTTCTATTCTGTTTGGGTTATTTTTCTCCATCACATTAGGATTAGTAGTCAGAGTCTAGTAGGGTATGTGTTAGTGTCAGGGATTCAGTATTTTGAATGGAAAATTGAAAAATGAATCCAATGTGTATGTAAATATGTGCTACACCAAAATCTTCCCACTCTCATCCAGAACAATGCCTTGACAACACCTACGGCCCAAGTATGACACAATCAGAGGAGAAAAGTTAGAAAATCCGTGAATACATATCTAGAATGGAATATGATCAGAAGTTCACAACCTTGGAAGTGGTAGAGGAGTTTCCAAAAGTAAGGGACAGGGTAAACCCTCCAAAAACTTGAAGGTCTGCTGGCCTATAGACTTCTTGAGAAACTGCCTGTGAGGTTGGGCACTTGAAATATATGTTGTTGTCAGGAGCTTTAGCTTCCTTTCTAGTGAGACCATAAAAGCTGGGTCTGCATCAATGTGACCTGGAGGACATGGTTTCTTATTTTCCAATGAACATGAGATAGCAGTGCTGAATTTTCCATTGTAGGTAAACTGTGGCCCCTGGGGGCTGAATGTCTCCCTGTGTGGACGTTGAATCCATATAGTCATCCTCTATTTTCATGGTGTTTCTTGCTGCTGCACTGGGAGTTTGGTATTTGCTTCATGAAATACAAGGAGTTCAACGGGGACACAGTGCAGGAGGGATTTCTGTCACGTGTGGTGGGTCAGGGTCTGCAGGAGAATACAAGAACCAGGCCTCTATCCCACATAGCTTGCCCCCTTGACCATAGCAACCTGATTCTGAACAATGTCCTGAAACCTCTCTATGTAACAAGGTGCCTTTACATATAAGGGTCTGCTGGCTTCACCATGTCAGTCACAAGCCATTTGGAATCCAATGAAAGATCTACATGGCCCCACCACAGATGTTTTATCACACACCTGCCCACCATTGCTCTAGGCCCACTACTCAGCAGGATCCAACTTTCTGGCATCTCTGTTAAACACCATTTCCATGAAAACCAGTCAATCAAGGCACTGTCTGGTATACTCATTGTTGGGAAAAGTATAAACGGCAGCCATACCCCAGAGAAAAACCCCAACATGGTGCCTAAGGACTTCTTCTTCCTACCTTATTTTTTCTACAGTGGTGCCAAATGTTCCCACCCGTGTGAACTCTCCCGCTGGCGCCAATTTGAAATCTCGCTGGTGGGGAACCTTAGCCCCAATAAGAACTAATTCCTGGGCTCCAGAGCTGATATCTGAAAGAACTAACCAATAAACGGTTTGCCTGCCATTTATCTAAGCCCTTCCATCTTCCCCTTAGTTCTATATAAGCACACAGCTTTTTGCAATAAAATTGGAATTCTCCCAGCGAAGTGCCTTTGCGTGGGAAGTTCTTTCATTCTGGTGCCCCATGTGAGGATACGGGTGAGCTCTTTCTAACAAGAGCCCCGTCCCCTGCTCCACCGGAGACAGCCAGCTTCCTGCACCCACCACAGATCTGATATATGTAAGCCTACCCTGACCCTGGCTCTGCAACTCCCTTCGGGCTACCACTGGTTTTGTGACCTTGATCTTCCGGCCCACTCTCGACGCCCTGTAGGGGGCAGGAAATTCCTGCCACTAAGACCTTTACTGCTCGCAGTGGACCCTCTGGTGATTCGTTTTCCTTTGGGGCGTGAGGCTTCTGAGTTTACACAAGAGGCTCTGTGGTTTTTTCTCCTCTGCTGCCGCTGCCGCTGCTGGCTAGAGTTGCTGTTTGCTGCGGGGCTGCTGTGTCTGGCTGAAGCTGCCTCTCTGCTCGGGGAAAACTGAACTCCCGTCCTGGAACTACATTCTGCCGGAACCGGAGTTCTGTTTTCATTACTGACTTTTTCCGCTGCGTTCAAAAACTTTCCTGACGTCAGGTTGCCCGTGGCTCTGAACCCATTGGGTCTCACAGATCGCACTTCACTGGTGACGCCCAGGTAGTGCCCTCTGTATTTCCTCATGATGGCTGCTCATTTTGGGGACGCCCACCTGACCCCCATTCGCCCTGAGCTTCCTGAAAGCCGTTCCAGCCCGGGTTTTCTCTTTGTCTCTCTCGCTTACTCTTATTCTCTCTCTCTCTCTCTCTCTCTCTCTCTCTCTCTCTCTCTCTCTGTCTGTCTTCCTTCTCTCCCTGTGACTATGGGCACCTCTTCATCTGTACCTGAAGCCTCACCTCTCAAATGTCTACTAAAAAATCTGGCCACACTCTCCCTCACACCAGACATCAAGCCCAAACTTCTAATCAAATTCTGTACCCAAGATTGGCCTACATATCCACTGGATAATGGCAATCATTGGCCTCCAGAAGGCTCCTTACATCCAAACTTCATCTGCGACCTTTTTAACTACTGCCAGCATCTGAAAAAGTGGAGTGAGATTCCCTGCATTTAAGGTTTTAGCCTTCTCACACAGCACCCTGTCGCTGCTCCTCCTGCCCTCCCTCTCAGGTCCTCCTTGTTTGCAAACCCTTCTCTTCCCCTACGTCTACTCCTGACTTCACAGATTCTTCCTCATTCAACCCAGCAGATGAACCCCCACCTTATCCCCCAGTCCTATCTGCCCCTTCTCTCCCACTATACCCTCCTCTTCCTCTGCCTGATTCCAGGGATCCTCAGCCTTCCATTTCATTCTCCTCCCCTCCGCCCTCTTCTGCCTTCTCCACCTCCTCCTCTTCCAAAGAGACACTCCCTGCCCCTCCCTCTCCTTCCTGTCCGCCTCCTGCCTCTTTCAGTCCTCCTGTTACCAGGTCTAAGGGACTCCTTCCCACCCCCAAGACAATCGCACCCCTTTGTGAGGTAGCTGGTCCCGAGGGTGTCATCAGAGTCCAAGTGCCCTTCTCCATGTCGGACATTACTCAGCTAGAGAGGAAGTTAGGCTCATTCACCACTGACCCCACCACTTACATTCGGGAGTTTCAATGGGTCCTGCAAGCATATAGTCTCACTCATCATGACATCTACATGCTCTTGGCCAATACACTTCTCCCTGAGGAAAGTCAATGGGTCTGGGAGCTAGCCCAAGCCCATGCTGATGAAAATCATAGGACCAATCCTAACCACCCCACAGGCCCTCATGCTGTCCCAGAGCAGGATCCCCTATGGGATTACAACACCCCTGAAGGCTTACAGTCTAGTGACCTTTTTACATCCTGCCTCTTGGCGGGCCTGTAAAAGGCCATCCGCAAGGCTGTTAACTTTAAAAAGGTGCAGGAGGTCATTCAAAGGAAGGAGGAAACACCTTCAGAATTCCTGGATAGACTAACCAAGGCCCTTTAACAGTACACAAACCTCAACCCAGAAACCCCTGATGGCCGTCATGTCTTAATGAAATATGTTCTGGCCCAAAGCTACCCTGACATTAAAGCCAAGCTTAAAAAGCTTGAACAGGGCCCTGCTACTCCTTAGACTAAAATCCTCGCTGTCGCTTTCAAGGTTTTTTATGATAGAGAGGATGAAAGTGAATGCCGTAGGCAGAGGGCTGAAAATGCCAAGTTCCAAATGTTGGCCCAGGTCATTCAGAGAAGGCCATCACCACGCCATCCCAATATGACACCCCCGGGAGCTTGCTTCAAATGTGGTAAGGAGGGACATTGGGCCAGGGATTGTCCTTCACTGAGGACACCCTACAACCCCTGCCCAAAATGCCATCAAAGGGGACACTGGGGGGCAGACTGCCCAACAACCCGAAAGGGAGGTTGGTCAGCCGCCAGGCAACCACAGCCTTTCTTGGGCTTAGCAGCGGAGGATTGACGGATCCCTGGGCTTTCCCTCCAGACTATTACCATCAAGAATCAAGAGCCTAGGTTTACCTTCCTGGTGGATGGATGCTTCATTACCTTCCTCTTGGATACTGGTGCCACTTTTTCAGTCTTAAGGGAGTATGGGGTTCTACCACACCCTCAAAAACTCCTATTGTCAGGGTAGGAGGTAAACAGATTTTCCCTCAAACCCCCCCATCATGTTATATGCAGGGATCCCTTTTGTCCTTCACTCACTTCTTTCTCGTTATGAGCCATTGCCCCATTCCCCTTCTGGGAAGGGACATACTCTCACTATTAAAAGTCAGCATTCACATATCACCCCACACCTCTCCTACCTCTCATTTCCTCATGATGTTCCTAGGGGCAGATACACCTCCTTAATGCACTCTCCCATGACTCTCTAAACCAGTTAAGCCTGAGGTTTGGGACACAACTACACCCCTTATGGCTAAATGCAGTCCTATTCATATTGTCTTACGGGACCCTTCAAGATATATTAGTCAATCACAATATCCACTCACAACCACAGCCCTCCTCGAATTAGAACCCATCATCCAGGATTTATTACGAAAGGGGTATCTTAGGCCTACACACTCTCCTTTCAACACCCCCATTCTGGCACTTAAGAAACCTAAAGTGTCCTACAGGCTGGTTCTAGACCTTCTCCTTGTCAACTCCTCTGTGGTCCCCATCCACCCACTAGTGCCCAACCCTTACACCCTCCTCTCTCAGATCCCTGCCACTACTACCCACTTCTCGGTCCTAGGTTTAAAAGATGCATTATTTTCTATTCCCTTGTTCTCAGAATCTCAGAATATCTTTGCTTTTACATGGACTGACTCTCATATCCACCATTCTCATCAGCTTTCCTGGACTGTCCTCCCACAGGGATTCAGGGATAGCCCCCATCTCTTTGGCCAAGTTCTTGCCCAGGACCTCACATCCTTTCACCCGACCTGTCCTGACACTATTCTCCTTCCATATGTCAATGACCTTCTTCTATGTAGTCCCTCTGGGAACACTCTCAATCCCACACCGCTCAGCTTCTTAATTTCCTGGCAGACAAGGGATATAGGGAGTCTCCCCACAAAGCCCAGGTTTCCCATTCTTCTGTCACCTCTCTTGGTTTTTGCCTTAGACCCGGGAAAAAGGAAATAACACTGAATAGGAGGCAACTCCTCTCTGATCTTCCAGTGCCCCATATGAAAGCCAAAATACTATCATTCCTAGGATTAGCAGGTTATTTTAGGGCCTGGATCCCAAATTATTCTCTTCTATCCAAACCCCTGTATGACCAAGCAAATGGACCCCCTAGTGAATCTCTTGTCTCCTCCCCCATCTACCACTTCCGCAGGTTTCAGCAACTCCTCTTAAAGGCACCTGCCCTTCACCTTCCTGATCTTTCAAGACCATTTCATCTATATGTCCATGAAAAAGGGGGGCAGGCACTTAGGGTCTTAGGTCAAAACTATGGGCCTACATTTGCACCTGTGGCATATTTTCCAAGAAACTAGACTCTACCATCCGTGGGTGAGCCCCTTGCTTAAGAGCTCTGGTTGCTGGACAAATTTTACACAAAGAAGCCTCTAAGCTGAGTTTTGGGGCACCTTGAACTATCCACTCCCCACATCACTTGAAAGATCTTTCAGCTTATAAGGGCCTTCAAACCCTTCCTCCATCCAGGGTTCTGTCGCTCCTCACTTCCTTTCTGGAAAACCCTAATATTACTTTCCTCCCCTGCTCTGCACTGATCCTTCCCTCACTGCTCCCAATGACTCCCACGTCTAACACACCAACTCATAATTGCTTGGAAACCTTAGAAGATTTCCTCCCCTGTCATTCTTCCATTTCTGAGGAACCACTCACCAAGCCTGACCTTATCTGGTTTACTGACAGCAGTTCCTTTAGGCAGAACGGCACTCATTACTCTGGATATGCTGTAGTTTCAGCCACTGAGATTATAGACGCCAAAGCTTTGCCTTCAGAAACTACCAACCAGCAGATTGAACTTATAGCAGCCACTCGTGCCTGCCTTCTAGCACAAGGCAAATCCCTCACCCTCTATACTGATTCAAAATATGTCTTCCAGATCTTATTATCCCATGCTTCAATATGAAGGGAGCGACGCCTACTTACCACCAAAGGTAATGCGATCACTAATTCGGCTCTTATAACCAATCTGATGGAGGCCTCCCACTTACCCACCCAGTTGGGAGTTGTCCATTGTAGGTCCCATCAGAAGGATGGCTCTCTTATCACTGAGGGCAATGCCAAAGCTGACCAGGCGCCACGAATGCGTGCTACCACTTCCAATTATGGCCCCTATGGGGTACATATTATGGCCACTTTAGACAGCTCATCTGAAGCCCCTACTTCTTCCAGTAAGAACAAGGATCTTTTCAAGTTCCTTCATACTCTACACCATTCCAATTCTCAGTCTTTGACCCTTTTTTTACAGAGCTTCTTCTCCCTCAACCCTTCTGACATAGCCATGATAGAGAATATAGCCTCTAATTGTCAGATCTGTCAGCGGACCAAACCTCATATTCCTTTAAGGCCCAAACCTTTCCCTTTCCACCAAGCCCAGGGACACATTCCCATTGCTGACTGGCAAGTAGACTTCACCAACATGCCCACAGTATGGCACACTAAATACCTCCTTGTCTTTGTGGACACTTTCTCTGTTTGGGTTGAGGCATTTCCCACTTCCAATAAAAAGGCTTCCACTGTAGCTTCAATCTAACTGACAGACATCATCCCTAGGTTTTGTATGCCCACTTCCCTACAATATGACAATGGCCCTGAGATTATTTCTAGGATCACACAAAAGGTCTCTCAAGCCCTCTCCTTCAAGTGGCATTTCCACTGTCCATATTACCCCCAGGCTTCAGGGAAAGTGGAAAGGGTAAATCATACTCTGAAGGAAGTCCTTACCAAATTGACAATGGAATTAAACTTAGACTGGGTCAAAATCCTTCCCTTTGCTTTGCTTCGAATCAGAGCTCTCCCTAAGAAACCATCTTTACTGTCTCCCTTTGAGATAATGTATGGAAGACCTCTTATACCCTCTGGGTTGGTCACTTCACAAGGACCTCTCACCCGAGATTTGTCTTTGCCTCTCTTGTTTCATCTCCGCTCTGAACACTGGAAATGTCAGAACTGGCTTCTTCCGGACCCAGTCTCCACTCCAAACACTCCTCCCTTAACACCTGGGAGTCTAGTCTATTATAATACCCCAGAGGAGAAAGGGACTCTTGCACCAAAATGGGAAAGCCCCTATCCTTTCATTCTCTGTACCCCCACAGCCGCCAAACTCTCCTTACCAGACAACCGTCTCACTCCCTGGATTCCCATTTCTAGGTTGAAACCATATCACCAGGAGGCCCCACCTGCTGACGACAGGACCATGCCAGAGGAACTCCAAGAATCACCTCCTGAAGCTCCCCTTTAATCCTGCTTTCCACACCCATCTCACCCATTTAAGTTGCGGCTCACATGGTGTTCCCTGCAGCCCAATTCCTCTTAAAGAAGGCACAATGAGCTCTTCCAACACCCTAGTCTTCTCTAACTGCTTGTTTTTTGTGCTCTGCTTTTTTTCTGTGCTCTGTTGGGACTTGTCTTTACCCTCCTAACCTACCATGTATTTATTCACTCTTTGGGAACGATACTCAGAACATGGCATGCAGAAGGTCCGCGCAGTGGATGCAACTACTTGCTTCATCCACAACTGCACCTCTATTTCCCTAAAATTGTCACCTTCAAGGACCTTCGTCCCTGGTAGCTGGAACTGGCCTTTCATTTGCTTCCTTTTTAATCAAACCAAAGACTATTGTCATTGGTGGCCTGAGATATATAATGGGTGTCCCTATTGGTCATGCAGGTTCCATGATGAACGTGGTAGCTGTTCTTACCACTCACTTGGCTACTCTGAAGGGTTGACTTCTAGTTACCTAAAGTGGCATAAAGGCTCTTCATCCGATAACAATGGATCGTATACTTCAGATATACCTGACCCCAAGGCCAAACGTTGGGGCTATGTTGAGTTTGCTCTCTATGCTCGGACAACCTCAGCAAGACCCACAGAGTGGATGACTGTTGGCCGCACCCTGATTACGCCACCTAAGGCAACCAATCATGTAGTCGAACACATTAAGGAGTCAGAATCAAAACTGGATAAAGGCCATTGCAACACATGTTTTTTCGTCCTCTTCCTGAGGATCAAAAGAAGTATATTTCCTATATGCTTCCATAATTCTCTCCAGAATCATAGAGGGAGACTCATTAGGACCTTGGATTATCTCTCTTACCATGGCCAAATTAGTCGGCCCTCTGGCGGCCACTCGGAGCCCCGCCATTAGAGCCCTGTGATAAGTGGAAAGATGCTACCAACCTTCAAATGTGTTGGGATCCCAGTTTGGTCGGTTCATGGGCCCATAAGGATGAAGAGGGAGCATCACAGTGGCTTCTGAGTTTTCTTTTTTTTGTAGCTGGCGGGTTTCTTTAGGTGGCCCAGCTTCCACCAGAAAAGGAGGGGCTGCTGCTGCTGCGGAGAAGTCCCTTGGAGGGCTTGGGTCTGGCCCAATTGCCTCTAGTGGCGGAGAGGCTGAGTCAGTGGCGGGAGAATCATCTGGAATGTGTTGGGGGTTGGGGAGCGAGGGCAGAGGATAAGGAGGGGGAGGATTGTCCAGTCTTGTGACTCAGGAAGAATGGGAGGAAGATGGGGAGGGAACGGAAGGTTTGAATGATAGGATCCTGTGGAAGGGGTATATGGCTGTTGATCTGGGTGGCCACGTGGTCCCGGCTGAAAGACAATATCTCTGACTTTTTGGATTAGATTGAAGTAGAAGGATCCTTCTGGGGGCCACCCGACTTTGAGGATGGGCAATTCTGAAGCACAGAGAGTCTGCCAGGTCTGACATTTAACTGAAAAATAATGATTCTTGGCCCTTGAGCGGACATCAGTCCAATGATCAAGGGTCAGGGACAGAAGCGTGAAAGTGCTTTGTCCCATAATGGGAGTTACTCAAAAAGAGACAGTGAAGACACAAACGCAACACAAACAAAGACAAACAGTAAACGTTTAACATGGGTCCAAGACAAATATTAGAACTCAGTAACTGGCAAAACCTGATGGGTTAGACAATAAAGACAGACAGTAAACTCAACATGAGTTCGGGACAATGAACAAAACTGTGTAGCCAGCAAAACCTGATGGGCTGGCAAACCGAATCCTGAAGCAAAATATAACCGAGTTGAGGAAACTAATATTCCTTGATTTCCCTCGTCCTCTGGAGTGTCCCCCAGGGACGTGGCCAGTAGCTCTGTGACACGTCTGCCACCCACTGTCAGAGAGAGCTAATGCTCTTCACCGACAGCCACTTTGCCAAGCCCTAACCTGAAACCCGAAACCAGAAAGAGGCGCCTTTCTTACCCCGAGAGGAGTCCCTTGGGGTCTTTCATCTGCTGCTCCGGATATCTCACCTGGGACCTCCAGATGAAAAGGTGGGGCGAACATCGGAGGAAAAGACCACCAACAGGCTTTCTCATGCAACACCAAAGGGTTTATTGGGGGTATAGCGTGCTGGAGCTCAGGGCTCACTTCAGAGGAACAAAGAACAAAGAGCCCCGAGAACCACTTGAGTGGAGTTTATATACATTCTTTAGAGAGGGCAGGGACTTTACATACATCATAGCCTCTTTAGCAAATCATCATATACCGCGGGAAAATCAAATAACAACTCTAAAACATGATTAGCACATTCATTGGCGGGAACAGGTTGGGCAGGGGGTGATTGGTCAGCCGTAAGAAGGGGTATACATTTAAATTGATTGGTGGATGCACTGTGATGTATACGTGGTGAGCTGCATGGTTTCTGGGAAGGGGCTGTTAAGTAACTAGGTCCTCAGGGAAGATTTCAACACACATCTAATGTGCAAATCCGGGAATTGTCTTAACTGCCACAGAAATTTCAGGTGCTGAGTGCAGCTTGGAAACTTTACAAAACCTGGTTCTTTACATTTCAATTTCAATTTCTTTTATTCTTTCAGAACCTTACAGAGGAAGGCGAGAGAGTTCATAGACAATTACTGCTCTTTTGGCCATTTTGGTTTTGGATGCACACAAGGGATCTTTCTTTAGATCCATCTGGTGCTGATAATCTAAGCCACAGCCTCAAACAGGGCCAAGAGGCTGATTAAAACATATCCATTTCCAAAGAAATTACTACTCTGAAGTCAGTTACAGAACTCAGTCTTCTAGGAGAATCACGCCAGTGTTAAAGCCCAGGTGAACACAGTCATCTCTTCCAAAAGCCACACAAGTTACCACAATTAAAATCAAAAAAATCCCACATGGCCCTCATCTACTTCCATATAGTCACTCATCATAATCTCTGGCTGGAGGTTTCCTTAAATGGCACAGCCCAAAAGAGTGTCCATAATAAGCTCCCTTCTCCTCATTTACCTAAATTCAGGGTGGCCTGGACACCCTTCCTGTGAACCAGGATTGATCACATAGTTCTGCCATTAATACTGCTCTACTTCTCCAATTTGAGGCCTACTGACTATCAGGTATAGTATGTGATTTGGAGTCATTATTAAACCCAAGCACCTTTGCAGGGATTGGAAGAACTCATTTGACACAAAAAATCCCAATACTCCCTTGATGGAGGTCAAGAACCAAACACAGGAAGGCAAGAGACTTCACCCACAATGACTGATTTTTTGCCATTTTGGTTTTGGATGCACACATTGGTTCTTTCTTTAGATCCATCCGATGCTGATAATCTAAGCCACAGCCTCACACAGGGCCAAGAGGCTGATTCAGACACATCCCTTTCCAAAGTAATTAAGCAAAGAGCCACTGGTGATGCCCATTCCTTTCCATTTTAAAACTGTTTTCTTCAGGCTTCACAAAGGGTGGCCTGAGGCAAAGACCTTCCTGACATTCAGGGCAACAGAACAATAGGTAAGCAAAAGGCCCAAAGCAGGGTTTCTCTACTGAGACTTTCCTGGTCACACTGATATCTGAGTTTTCTGAGATGCTTGCCATTCCCTTCAGCTATGGATTACATGGCCACGTCACAGAGTTTGGAGGTGGTACATATTTTGGACACAAAACCATGAGCCTATTGTGGAGAGTGGCCAGAATTCAGGAAGAAAACAGGAACTTAGGAAGACAGTACATGTTGTCCATCGATAAGGCAACCTGCAGTCCATTCCTAAAATGGGTAGGATGAATGCTGGGAAGCTTTCTACTAGACAGGACACATCCATTGATGCATTCTTTTTTCTAATGTCTACAACCACGGACACAGTGGGATACACAGACATAGAAACACTCGCCTTGTCAAAAGACTTTCTAGAAACATTCCACTCCAAACCAAGCAAGCCGCCTTTCCTACCTATTCTCAGAACATAAGACAAAACCACAAACTCACACCCACACTGAAAAAGGCACCTCCTTCCCCAAAGTAAGTCTGTGACTATCCAGAGTGTCCTCTGACTGGTGGGCCATACTATGTTCCCCAGAAATGGCCTGTCCTGTCTCAGATCTGGTCTCCATGGCCAACTCTGTGAAATATCAGGGGCCCGCGGTGAGCCACTTCTTGCTTTCTCTGGAAAGGCCAGTCTTCAAAATTTCCTGGCATTTGGCCATCCTCATATCAGTAGGTACCAAAAAAGACTTACTCTGTCCTTGGTAAATCCAAACAAGTGATCCCACTGTACTGGGACTGGGACTGGTTCTGGATGGCTGGCTTCCTGGATCCCAAGTTCAGAGAGTTCCATCACCAAGGAAGTGAGGTGAGGTCACTTCCTTCAGAAACTGAATGAGGTCACTGCCTTAGCAACCACTTTTTCCGAACAGTTGCTTCCATACTTCCTCTGACACTTTCACAAGTTAGATTGGTATCTCAACCATAGGAACCCGGGAACAGCTCTCCACAAAGGCCTTTGTTGGTCCATCTTTTCTACATTAAGGAGAGAGGGTGAATGAGACACAACCCTTCATCCTTACCAGGTTGTTTTCCATGGAAGATGACTTTTGCTCTCTCACGTTCTTCATAGTTGCCTACATGTTCTCCAGGGATCATTTCTGCATGGACCTTTGAGGTTTTCAGCAGGTGGAAGATCCACTACATTCCTGTATTGTAAGACCAACTCTCTCCCTGCTGTTCTGTAATGTTAGATTGAGGGAACAGTGTATGGTTAGGGTTAATAACATGTGTGATTTGGATTAGGAATAATTCTGCTGGATGAATAATGGTATTGGGAACCTGCGATATGTATGAGAATATATAGGTGAAATATATGTATGAAAACAGAAGTCTAGGGAAGATTTGAAGCCCAAAAGAGCATTTTGCCCTTGATTGGAATACTTAGATTTGAATTAGGTTCTGCACAGATTTGTCAGATTAATCAATATACAATGGCATAGGACCTTGTACCTTGGATGATTGAATGTCGAAGAGAACATCCAGTCAAAAAGGGATAGTCGGAAGTGAAAGGTTAATAAAATAGGTATTTGTCACTTCCTGGGAAGAATGTTGTGTTTATTCCGAGCATAATGGAGTTGTAAAAAAAAAATATGATTAAATTAAAAAGACACCATGAAGAGTGTCAATGAGAGAGTGAGAGGACCAAAAAAAGTGGTTTGAGTCTTGGTTCACATAGTCCCCCTGTTTGACTACTTTTTTATCAACCCTGGCCTGTCCGATAATAATCTCCATATTATTGCTAACTATAAAACCCTGTTTGCTCAACCGTGTAATTTCTTTTCTCTAAGCTCAAATTGGACAAGTTAAACTCATGGTAATACCCCACTAGCAGACATAGAATGTGACACCCCACAATGATCACTTTTATGATTAAAAGTAGCTAGAAGAAGAAGTGGGGAATGAAAGATTAATAAAATAGGTACTTGTCACTTTTTTTTCTGTATGCTTAACAAAACACTGTTGAAATCTTGAGAACTGTTTGCTAATCTTGTTCCCAGAATGTCCTGTCCCCAAATGCCAAACTGCAGAATGTACTCCCTCACCCGGTTGAATGCAAACCGCCCACTCTCCCTCACCCATCAATAAACTTCACTCCCTGCCCTCCCCAAAGAAAGTATATAAGCTCTGCTTAAGCTCTTCTCAGGGCTCTCTGCTCTATTCAAGTGAGCTCCGATCCCCTGCATGCTGACCCCCTATAAACCCTTTGCTGTTGCATGAGATAGTCTTTTGGTGGTCTCTTCCTCCGAAGCTCGCCCAGTGTTTACTTTGATGATTGGGTGTAGAAAAGAACATTCAGTCAAAAAGGGATAGTCGGTAGGATTAGGAAGATAGTTGTTAGGTTTAGGAAGAAGAATGAGTATAGGTTTTGGAAAAAAAAATATTCTTTATCAATAGGATTTTGTTTAGAGTGTGAATGTAAATGTTAGCCCACGTGAAGAGTCAGTCACAATAGTGAACCGGAGAAAATATGTAGGAAAACAGATATCAATAGAGATATTATGAAATAAGGCAAAATATAAAGTGGGTGATAGGATTAGACATTTTCAACAGGGTTGAATTTGAATATATGATCTTAGGAAGAAACCAATATGTAGTCACTAATTGGATTGATATTTGAGAGCATTAGGCAACCTGGACATGGCTGTGTTTAGTAATCCATGTTCATTTTCAATTTAGGCTTTGGTACAATAATAAGTGTGAACCTTGCATTTTGTCTGCAGAATATTACTGTGATAAAATGTATATGTAGATCAGGTGACATGAGTAATTTTTCCATCATTTCTGGGAGCAATATTTTGAAGATTAATAAGTTAGTATTGGGGGTACAAAGAGGTGTACCTTGTGTCTATGAATATAGAGCTAATGCATGAATAGACCATACTGTTAATAAATAATATAACTGGTCCACTTTAAATAATGCATTTGATTCATATCTTAAAATATATAAGAAATCTTATATTGATATACATACATTCATTCCAACTAGTTATACATCTAATAGTAAAATTAAGGTTATGGTTTATCATGAAAGGTGTGTGAGTTTTTCTTCAAAAGTGATTATGGAAATCAAAAATAATGTGTTTCGAAAGAAGTCTCATGAAAAGACCAGTCAAGAACCATGAAAAAATATATGTGTTCTGAAGCAGGAAGTGATTGAAAGTGAAACAAATGCCTCTAAATTAGCGAACTTGTGGATGAAATATATATCCTATTATGTGCATAAACTGAAGAAATAGTAATGTACCAGTTTTGAATAAAAATGAACGTCAAAATACACATCATGTCCCATAGGAATCAATTTGCATTGATGTTAACCTGGGTCAGTTACTGTATTAATTTTAGGATTTGTAGGCACCATTCACTGAAGATAGTTTTCAGTACTAGGAAACAAATACATATTTCAGGTGGATGAATATTTCTGACGATAATCTTGTGAAAAGTTGATTATAAATTCACATATATGAATATGAATGAATTTAGGAAATGTATAAAAAGACACATGTATTTCATATTTTGAAAAATCTGGAAAGTTTGTATATATATATATATATATATATATATATATATATATATATATATACACACACACACACACATACACACACACATGCACACAGACATTAAAAATTAGCAATATATATGCCAATTGAAATTCACCATGAAATATATATCATCCACAGATTCAAAAATATTCATTTTACTGAACATGGATTTATGTATAATGTTGTTAAACTAGGAAGCTCACACAGAGTTCGAATTTTAACTTCCAACAGCATTTAGGAGAAGTGATCTCTTCGCACAATGTGTATCTGCCAAGTCAACCACCTCACAAGAATGTACGTGTTGTACCTTGTAGGATTCTATATGTGCATATAAAAATACATGTGCAAATAGGCTACAGAGAAAGGGAGACAGGAATTCACATATTTGTTAACTTTAAAAACACATGGAGAACAATTTCTACAAAAGTTGACTAGATTTATAACTCCTACACTACATAATGCAAAAGGCAAATTCAACTATACACCATGCCTCCTCTGAACTGCTTGTATTTCTATTCTGTTTGGATTATTATTCTCCATCATATTAGGATAAAAGTAGTCAGAGTCTAGTAGGCTAAGGGTTAGTGTCAGGGATTCAGTATTTCCAATGGAAAATTGGAAAAGGTATCCAATGTGTATGTAATTATGTGCTTTGAAAAATCTTCCCACTCTTATCCAGAACAATGCCTTGACATTACCTTTGCCCCAAGTAAGACACAATTACAGGAGAAGAGTTCGAAAATCTGTGCATATATATATGGAATGCAATATGCTCAGTTGTTCACAAACTTGGAGGTGGTAGAGGAGTTTACAAAAGTAATGGACAGGGTAAACCCTCCACAAAAATGGAGCTTTGCTGGCCTAAAGACTTCTTGAGAAACTGCCTCTGAGGTTGGGCACTTGAAATATATGTTGTTGTCAGGAGCTTAATCTTCATTTGTGGTGAGACAATTAAAGCTGGATCTGCATCTATGTGAATTGAAGGATCTTGTTTCTTATTTTCCAATGAACATGAGACAGCAGTGCTGAATTCTCTCTTTGTAGGTAAACTGTGGCCACTGGGGGCTATGTGTCTCCCTGTGAGGACTGTGAAACGATTTGATCATCCTCCAATTTTCGTGGCGTTTCTTGCTGCTGTACTGGCAGTTTGGTATTTGCTTCGTGAAATACAAAGATTTCAACTGGGACAAAGTGCTAGAGGGAGTTCTGTCACGTGTGGTGTGTCAGGGTCTGCAAGAGAATGCACCAACCAGGCCTTTATCCCACATAGCTTGGCCCCTTGACCATAGCAACCTGATTCTGAACATTGCCCTGAAAACTCTCCATATAACAGGATGCATTTACATATAAGGGTCTGCTGGCTACACTATGTCAGTCACAAGCTATTTGGAAGCCAATGGAAGGTCCACATGACTCCACCACAGATGTTTTATCACACACCTGCACACCACTACTCTAGGCCCACTACTCAGGAGGCTCCAACTTACTGGCATCACTGTTCTTCAACATTTTCATGAAACCCAGTCAATCAAGGCACTGTATTGTATACTCATGATCAGCAACAGGACATCCAAAGTTTCTCCAGTGCCACCTGGTCATGGGAATTTCAAAAATTTGATGGTATTCATCTAGCCATTTTTCAAGGATGAAGTTGGAGGCACTGTGGGTTTCAATTCATTCAGGAACCACTAAATGGTGAGGAAGTTCATTTCAATGAAATCTCTGGACAACACTCACAGGAAAGGCTTCCCAAAGAGTGGCCAAAAGGTCACATGAAGCCAGGCCCATTGAACTGTACAATGTGAGGTCCATGTGTGTTTTGACTCTCAAATATGGCTTCCATGTTTTTCATAATAAAATCATGTGATATCCTGGCTGAGATTCACAGTGCTCTGTGGAAAACCAACCTGGGACTAGATTTCAGATTCCAAGGGTGAATCTCATGTGTGGCCTCCTAAAATCCCAACTCAATTCATGGCAATACTACTCTGAGGTCAGTTCCAGAACTCAGTCTATAAGGGGAATCACCCAAGAGTGAAGCCCTGGTGGACCCAGTCATCTCTTCCAACTGCCACAAAAATGACCACAATTATAACCAAAACACTCCCACATGGCCCTCATTTTCTTCCATATAGATATTCATCATAACTTCTGGCTAGAGGTTTCCATAAGTGGCGCAGCTCAAGACAGTGTCCAATATAAGCTTCTTTGCCCCTCATTTGCCTAAAGTAAGTGTGGCCTGCACACTCTTCCTGTCAACCAGGAGTGATCAAATAGGCCTGCCATTAATACTGCTCTGCTTCTACTATTTGAGGCCTACTGACTGTCAGGTATAGATTCTTATGTGGTTTGTAGTCATGAGACAACACTAGCACATCTGCAGGGCTTTGAAAAACTCATTTTACTCAAGGGTCAATAGTCACACTTGATGGAGGTCAGGAACCTAACAGAGGAAGGTGAGAGACTTCATCCACAATGACTGATCTTTTTGAATTTTGTTTATGGATGCACACATGGGATATTTCTTTAGATCCATCAGGAGCTGACAATCTAAGCCCCAGCTTCACCGAGCGCCAAGAGGCTGATTCAACACATCCATTTCCAAAGCAATTAAGCGAAGAGCCACAGGTGATGCCCACTCATTTCCATTTGAATACTGTTTTCTTCAGGCTTCACAAAGGGGTGGCCTGAGCCAAAGACTTTCCTTACATTCAGGGCAACAGAAAAATAGGTAAGCAAATGGCCCAAAGCAGGGTTTCTCCACTGAGACTTTCCTGGTATCTGAGTTTCCTGATATCTGAGTTTTCTGACATGCTCCACTTCCCTTCAGCTATCCAGTACATGGCCATGTGACAGAGCTTGGAGGTGCTACATAGCTTGGACACAAAACTTTGAGCCTATTCTGGAGAGTGTCCGGAATTCAGGAAGAAAACAGGAACTTAGAAAGATAGTAGGTTTTGCCCATTGATAAGGCTAGTCGCAGTCCATTCATAAATTGGCAGTATGAATGCTGGGAAGCTTTCTACTAGACAGAACACATCCATGATGCATTCTTTTTCTAATACTAAGACCACGGAGAGAGTGGGATACACAGTAATAGAAACACTCACCTTGTCAGAGGACATACTAGATACAGTCCTCTCCAAACCAAACAAATCGCCTTTCCTACATATTCTCAGAACATGAGACAAAACCACAAACTCACACCCACACTCAAAAAGACACCACCTTTCCCAAAGTAGGTCTGTGACTATCCGGAGTGTCCTATGATGGGTGGGACATACTATATTTCCACGAAATGCACTGTGCTGTCTCAGTTCTGGTCTCCTTGGCCAACTCTGTGAAGTTGTCAAAAGTCACTGGTGAGCCACTACCTTCTTTCTCAGGAAAGGCCCCTCTTCTTAGCTTTCCTAGCATTTGGCCATCCTCACATAACTAGGTACCAAGAAAGACTGACTCTGTCCTTGGTTTACCCAAACAAGTGAGACCACTGGAACTGGGACTGGAACTGGCTGTGGTTGCCTGGCTTCCTGAATCCCAAGTTTAGAGAGTTCCATCACCAAGGAAGTTATGTGAGGTAACTTCCTTCAGGAAGTGAATGAAGTCACTGCCTTGGCAACCACTTTGTCCTAACAGTTGCTTCCAAGGGTCCCATGAGATGGAGGGTGCACCTACTTGCTGTGACATTTTCACAAGTTAGAATGGTATATCAACCATAGGCACCTGGGCACAGCTCTCCACACAGGCTTGGTTTGGTCCATCTTCTCTACATTAAAATGAAAGAGGCTGATTCAGACACATCCCTTCACCCTGACCAGGTTGTTTGCGATGGAAGTTGACTTTTCCTCCCTCAGGTCCTTCATTGCTGCCTACATCTTCTCCATGGATCATTTCTGTATTGACCTTTGAGGTTCTCAGCAGGTGGAAGATCCCCTACACTCCTGATTGTAAGACCAACTCTGTCCCTGCTTTTCTGTAAAGTTAGATTGAGGGAACAGTGTATGGTTAGGGTAATAACAGGTTCGATTTGGGTTAGGAATCATTCTGCATGATGAATAATGGCATTGGGAACCTGTGATATTTACAAGAATATACAGGTGAAATATAAGTATGAATACAGAAGTCTAGGTAAGATTTGAAGCCCAGAAGAGCATTGGGTCCTTGATTGGGATACTTAGCTTTGAAATACCTTCTGCACAGATGTCTCAGAAAAATCGATAAACAATGGCATAGGACCTTGTAAATTGGATGATTGAATGTAGAAGAAAACATCCACTTAAAAAGGGTAGTCAGTAGGATTGGAAAGATAGTCAGTAGGTTTAGGAAGAAGAGTGAGTATAGGATTTGGTCCAAAAGTTCTTTAGCAATAGGGTTTCTCGTAGAGAATGAATGTAAATGTCAGAACATGTGATGAGTCAGTCACAATGATTAACTAGGGAAAATATATAGGGAAGCAGATATCAATAGAGACATGAAGAAATCAGGCAAAGTATAAATTGATTGATAGGATTAGACATTTTCAACATGGTAGATGTTGAATATACAATCTTAGAAAAAAACAAATATTTAGCACCAATAGGATTAACATTTGAGAGCATTAGGCAATCTGGACTTGGATGTTTTTAGTAATCCATGCTCACTTTCCATTTAGGTTTTGGTACAATCATAAGTGTGAACTTTGCATTTTGTGTCCAGAATATTACTGTGATAAAGTGTAT
The DNA here is from genome assembly GCF_048772815.1 of Callospermophilus lateralis. Taxonomy (NCBI): domain Eukaryota; kingdom Metazoa; phylum Chordata; class Mammalia; order Rodentia; family Sciuridae; genus Callospermophilus; species Callospermophilus lateralis. Next base: position 669,488 of record NW_027516064.1, read on the forward strand.
ATGTAGATCAGGTGACATGAGTATTTCTTCCACCAATTCTGTGGTCAATATTTTGAAGATGTATAAATTAGTATTGGGTGTACAAATAGGTCTACCCTGTGTCTACAAATATAGATAAAATGAATGAATTGACCATACTGTGAATAAATAATATAACTGGTTCCAACTTTAAATTATGGATTGAATTGATATCTGAAAATATACAGGAAATCTTATATTGATATACATACATTCATTACAACCATTTATAGATCTAATGGTAATATTAAGGTTATGGTTTGTCATGAAGAGTGTGTGAGGTTTGCTTCAAAAGCGATTATTGAAATCTAAAATGAAAAGTAGTCTCATGAAAAGACCAGACAAAAAAACATGGAGGAATACATGTGTACTGAAGCAGGAAGTGATAGAAAGTGAAACAAATGCCTATAAATTTGAAAACTTGTGAATGAAATATATATCCTATGATGTGCATAAACTGAAGAAATAGTCATGTAACATTGTTGAATAAAAATGAATGTCATAATACACATCATGTACCATAGTAATCTACTTGCATTGATGTTAAAGTGGGTCAGATACTGTAGAAAAATTAGGACTTCTATGCACCATTCACTGAATTTAGATTTCAGTACTAGGAAACAATATGTATTTGAGGTGGATGAATATTTCTGAGAATAATTTTGTGAACATTTGATTATAAATCCACATACATGAATATGAATGCATTTAGGGATTGTATAATAAGACACATATATTTTATATTCTGAAAAATCTGGAGAGTGTGTATATATATATATATATATATATATATATACACACACACACACACACACACACACACACACACACAGAGACATTAAAAGGTAGCGATATATATGCCAATCGAAATTTATTATGAAATATATATCTTTCACAGATCCAAAAATATTCATTTTACTGAACATGGATTTATGTATTATCTTGTTCAACTAGGAAGCTCACCCGTAGTTTTAATTTTCAGTTCCAACAACGTTCAGGAGGAGTGATCTCTTTTGACAATTTGTATCTGCCAAGTCAGCCATCTCACAAAAGTGTACATGTGATACCAGGTAGGATTCTATATGTGCATACAAAAATACATGTGCTGAATAGGATACAGATAAAGGGCGACAGGAATTCACGGATTTGTTATCTTTAAAACACATGGAGAACTACTTCAATTTAATATTGACTTGATTTATAACACCTACCCTTTATCATACAAAAGGTAAGTCCAGATATACACCATGCCTCCTCTGAACTGCTTGTATTTCTATTCTGTTTTGGTTATTTTGCTCCATCAATTTAGGATTGACACAGTCTGGCTGGGCACAATTCAGGAGCCACTTGTCAAAAGCTAACTTTATTTTTAGAACCACACACGCCAAAAAATAGCTCCTCGGGAAAAACACTCAGAGCACAACTGCCACCACCGGCTTCCCACAAGCTCTCAACCTCCCCTCTCCTCCTGCTCTTGAGGTCGATTGGCTGGGTTGTTTGAGCAGAGTCAAAAAAGTCCCCCAAAAAGCAGCTCCATAATTTGAAAGGGTGGGGAAACAGCCCAATGGGCATCACCGCAGAGGAGCCAATCAGCTAGATGTTGCTGGGGCCGCTGTGAGCCAACCATCAGCTGGCAGTCTGAAAGTTTGCTTTGGCCCCTTGGGCTGTGGCTCTCAACATCTAACCCTCTCTGTTTAAACAACAAGCATGTGGCTTAGGGACCATGCCTGCCTTAGGTTGTCCAATAGTACATATGATTCTTACCCATTATCGAATGAGCTGACCTCAAGGTGTCAGCCTCCTGTCTTAGATTGGTACCATTGTAATTGGATCTTACCCGTCACTGACTACAGGTCCAGTATACATCCACACCTGTGGAGAGGTCTTTGTACCAGCGGGCGGGTGAGGCTCTTTGCCTCATCTCTGTTGGCCCCCTAATTTTAGCTGAACAACCATGACAAGCAGAAGGGAGGAAGATACACCAAGGCAATTGATGGCTCTTTTTGAAAAAATTGTACCACCGATGACATCATCAGAGAAATACCCCAACACTACCACACGTCACTGCACCAACAGATAGTTCACAATGCAGGCAGGTGAGTTCACAATGCATACAAGTGATACATAGTCCAGGCAAGTTCTGCAAGCAGTTCAGTGATGGCTATTGCAGAAGCTGTAGATTGGTTTTATCTTTGACTTCACATGCACTGGGATGAAGATAGAAATTCTGGCAACAATGCCTAAAGAAAGAATTATGTAACATTCCAAAAGGCACTAAAAGAAAACAATTTTCTTAACAATTTACATTGTCTAGAAGAGAATTATTAAATATAATGAAAAGAAAAGGTGGATCCAACATGGCGGCGGGCAGAGAGGCTGCGCTTTTAATTCACTCCCAGTGATGGGGTCATAAAGTCGCAAGGATAACTCTTTGATTCTACCAACGGAGATTCTCCTAGCAAAATTCCACTGAAGGGAGACTGCCCGGGAGCTACAAGAATTTTTTTGAAGCGTCTGTGTGACCCAGACGAGTGGGACCCTGCCACTAGACGCGGAGTTCGAGATTCACCAGCCACAGTCCGCGCACCGCGGGCACAGCTGCAGATCCGTCCACCAGCCCGCAGCCAAAGTGACTGGGTCCTGCTAGACGCCGAGACACAGCTTGGCAGGAAGAAGTCTTTAGCCAAGCCTCCACGCGCCAGGAGCTGAGGTGAACTGGGCCGGACCAGTCCCACCTCTCCCCTCGGTCAATCCGGCAAGAAGCCTGGGGCCCACCATAGCAGAGAGGTGACATCATCGGAGTTCGGCCGGCGAAATTCCTTCCCAGCAAATTCCACTTTAGCAGGTGTGTGACTCCCCATACTGATACAAGCAGCCAGGAAACTTCATTGACTTCTCAGGGGTCGTGTCCGTAGGGAAGCAGAGGGGAGCCCAGAACCCAAGGCCCCCATATCACCAGTGGTGACCCCTAAGGTCTTATCCGCCAGTTTACCACAGCACTGAGGATTAAAAGGGGCACTCGGTGGGGCTGCAAGTGTAACTAGATCTCTGGAGAATCACTTCTGGGGAATAGGACCTGGCTGGCAGGCTGACAGGAGGAAGGGGGTTAAGAGCTGGAGAAGTGAAATGGCTCTGGACTGACAAGTCTGAGAGACCCCCAGAAGACGCCCTACAGGGATAGCTCTCGGCAGGTAGAGAGCAGACACTCCGCTTGGAAGGCACAGCTCCGCCTACTGGAAGAGAAGAAGGTGGATCTCTAAGACTTTAATTTTTTTGTTGTTGTTGTTGCTGTTGTTGATATTTTTTTCTCTCCTTCTTCTCTCCCTGTTCCTTTCCCCCCTTTTCCTTCTCTCTTTCTATCCCATTTCAAGTTTTATTGTTCTTTTCATTCCCCTCTAATCTATCTCTCCCTCTATCCTTTTTTTCTTTTTAAGAGCACCTTCATTCTCCTACCCCCCAACTCTCATTCCAAGCATTACATCTTTCATTGTGTGTAATTGTCTAAATGCAAATAGGTGAATGTCTCGAGGCTGTCTATAAGACTCCTAAATACCTAGCTACTACCAACACCCTGATCCAATTGCCTGGTAGTATCCACCTTCAGTGGAGCAATCTTCTAAAGTAGCCGAGACATACTAACCATTGTACCACCAGAGCACCCAACCTAAACATATAGTCCTAAGAACAAACAGCAAATCATTATATGCATACAGAACCTAGAAGCCTTATATGAATTAAATGAATCAGCTTTAAAGTACAACAAAGCCCAAAATTTTTAGGCATAATCTTCCACCACAAAAGAGAGACAACAGAGATATACAAAGCCAAAACAAATGTATAGGAGAAAGCAGTTACAAAGCAGTCAAACAGAGCTGGAAAGCAACGTGAACAATATGAAAAAACAAGGGAAAAAGGGGTTACAAACAATGCAGGACAATCTAAATATACAGGAGGACTTAGAAGAATCAGAAATATGGACAGGGAAAGAAATCAAGGCATTCCTAATTCAGATGGAACGGAATATTAGAGAAGACATGAGACAGCAAATCCAAGCATTGAAAGTATATTTTGAAGAGGAACTAACCACACAAATTAAATCCGCAAAGAATGAGCTTTATCAGGAGATAGAGGTGTTAAAAAATAATCAAGTTGTAATCATAGAAATGCAAGAAACCGTAAATCAGATTAAAAGCGCTAATGAGAATATTACAAACAGACTACATCAAGTAGAAGTCAGAACATCAGATAATGAAGACAAAGTATATCAACTTGAAAAGAATATAGTCAACACAGAAAAGATGTGAAATCAAACATATAACACAAAACACAAGTGCACACATAATATAATACATACAACACATGACATAATATTAAAGGCCTTATGACTTTTTACAGGTGAAATCTCCATTGCAATGTCTAAAAACTCTATTGTCCAAAAATAGAACTGATCAGCAAAACATTAACCTAGTTCTGTATGAGCTAAAAAAAACAAAATAAAACTTCATGATATGAGAAAGGGGAATAATAAAATAGATTTGAAAAAAATATTCTGGTTCTGTCACAGATGTAAGAACAGCCAAACTGGAGTTCTGCATATCAGCTCTTATTGATTTGAGCCAAATCATCTTATTTTTGGTCTGTAGAAATCTCTTTAGTTAATCTCTCTGGAATCCAAATTGGCTACTGTTCTCCCTGTGGAAACACAAAAACAGACGCCGGACTCCAGACAATTACTTGGTCAGGACCTTTCCATTGTCCTGTTAGAATATCCTTCCAAAGTACCTTGGGCTTATGTACATTTTTTGGACATATATGCCTTTCTGCAGCACTAAGCCCTGATGAACCCAAATTTAAAAAGTTTAGAGTAAAAGGGTTATTTTAAGTTTACCTTTGGGGAATATATACCCCTTCCCAATTTGTTCTTTTTGCTTTAATATGTACGTTTTAATAGTTTCATGTGCTCTTTCAACTATGCCTTCTCCCTGTGGATTGTATGGGATTCCTGTTATATGAGTAATGCCAAATGATGAGCAAAATTGTTTAAAAGAAGTAGAAGTATAAGCAGGGGCATTATCTGTTTTTAACTCTTTTGGAACGCCCACAGTGGCAAAATTTTGTAAGCAATGAGCTATAACATCTTTAGTTTTTTTCTCCAGCAAGAATGGAGCCCATCAAAAATCCAGAAGAAGTATCAACTGTAACATGCAAATATTTTAATTTTCCAAATTCTGGCAAGTTTGTGACGTTCATCTGCCAAATATGGTTAGGTATCAATCCTCTAGGATTGACTCCAAGATTAACTTGTGGTAAAAAGGTCACACAATTTTGACATTGTTTTATTATTTGTCTAGCTTGTTCCTTAGTTACTTTGAAACGCTTTTGTAAAGTATTAGAATTGACATGAAACTTTTTATGAAAATTTGTAGCTTCTTCTAGTGTATAGAAAATATGTATGAATGTCATGTGTTGTTTTATCTGCTAAATAATTGCCCAAACTAAGGGCTCCAGGCAATCCTGTATGTGTCCTGAAATATCCTATAAAAAACGGATCTTTCCTGTCCCAGATTAGACTTTGTATAGTCGAAAGCAAAGAGAAAATAGTAGAGGAAGGGGAAATCCTTCTACCATCTTCAAGTGATACTATAGCACTAACTATATACTGATTATCGGAAAATAAATTAATTACAGATGCTTTAAGCATCACAAAAGCTTGTAATACTGCATTAAGCTCTACATTTTGAGCTAATTGTTTGGGTACTAAAAATGTAAAAGGTCGATCAGGTGTAAATATTACTGCTGTACCATTATTTGACCCATCAGTGAATATATTTGTAGCATTTATAATAGGTGTTTTTCTTGTCATTTTTGGAAAAATTACATGATGTGATGACCAAAATGACAATAAAGGATTAGATGGTAAGTGGTTATCAAATGAAACATTAGATTTGCACATGATTATTGCCCAAGAATTTAACTAATTATCTAAATCATCAATTTGATTCATAGTATATGGAGTAATAATTTTATCTTCTTGGGTTGTATTATAGTTATAGTAGAAATATTCAAGTAAAAGAGAAGGTCTCTCGAGCTAGTCAGACAGAGATAAAAATTCAATTAAAAGAGAAGGTCTCTCTAGCTAGTTAGACAGAGGAAAAAATCAAGTGATTGATCCTGATAATGTGTCTGAATCAGCCTCTTGGACCTGTGTGAGGTTGTGGCTTAGATTCTCATCACCTGATGGATCATTCCGTGTGTGAATCCATACCCAAAATGGCCAAAAGAGCAGTCCCTGTGGATGAAGTCTCTTGCCTTCCTTTGTAAGTCTACTGAACTCCATCAAGTGAGAATACGCATCCTTTGTGTCAAATGAGTTCTTCAAAGCCCTGGAGAGTCTAGCACATAGGTTCTTGGGTTTTCTCATGACTCCAATTCACATAAAAATATCTATACCTGACAGTCAGTAGGCCTCAAATTGGAGAAGCAGAGGTGTATTAAGGGCAGGCCTATTTGATCACACCTGGTTCACAGGAAGGGTGTCCAGGCCACCATGACTTTAGGCAATGAAGGGCAAGAAAGCTTATTTTGGACACTGTCTTGGACTTCGCCACTCATGGAAACCTCCAGACAGAGCGTAGTATGAGAGTGAATATATGGAAGAAAATGAGGACCATGTGGGAGTGTTTTGGTTTTAATTGTGGTCATTTGTGTGGTAGTTGGAAGATATGACTGGGTATACCTGGGCTGAACTCTGGTGTGATTCCCCTTAGAGACTGAGTTCTAGAGCTGACTTAGAGAAGTGTTATCATGAAATATGTTGGGATTTTAGTTGGTCACGCATGAGAGTCGCCCTTGGAAACCGAGATCTAGGCCCAGGTTTGCTTTCCACGGAGCACTGGGAATCTAATCCAGGATATCCCATGGTTATATTCTGAAAGACATGGCAGTCATAGTTGAGAGTCAAAACACACATGTACCTCACATTGTAGACAGCAATAGGTCTGGCTTCCTGTGAAATTTTGGCCACTCTTTGGAAGCCTTGTCTGTGAGATTTCTCCAGAGCTTTCATTGAAATGAGCTTCCTCACCATTTAATTGTTCCTGAATGAAGTTAAACACACAGTGCCTCCAACATCATTCTTGTAAAATGGCTAGATAAATACCATGAAATTTTTGAAATTCCCATGACCATGAAAATGGTGTAGAAAAGAGATGCCAGTAAGTTGGAGCCTGATGTGAAATGGGCCTAGAAAAGTCGTGTGCAGTTGTGTGATAAAATATCTGTGGTGGGGCAATGTGGATCTGCCATTGGCTTCCAAATGGCTTGTGACTGACATGGTGCACCCAGCAGACCCTTCTATGTAAAGGCATCTTGTTATGTGGAGAGTTTTCAGGGCAATGTTCAGAATCAGATTGCTATGGTTAAGGATGCAAGCTATGTGGGATTGAAGCCTGGTTGGTTCATTATCATGCAGAACCTGACACACCACACGTGACAGAACTCCCTTTAGCACTGTGTCCCAGTTTAACTCCTTGTATTTTGTGAAGCAAATACCAAACTCACATTGCAGCAGCAAGAAACACATCGACAAGTGGAGGATGGCCAGATGGCTTTACAGTCCACACGGAAAGAGTTTGCCCGCAGTGGCCACAGTTTACCTACAAAGAGAGAATTCAGCACTGCTGCCTCATGTTCATTAGAAAATAAGAAACCATGTCCTCCAGGTCACTTAGATACATACCTAGCTTTGATGGTCTCTCTACAAAAAAAGCTAAAACTCCTGACAACAACAAATATTTCAAGTGCCCAAACTCAGAGGCAGTTTCACCAGAAGTCTTTAGTCCAGAAGAGCTCCATTTTTGTGGAGTATTTACCTGTCCCTTACTTTTGGAAACTCCTCTACCACCTTCAAGGTTGTGAACTCTTGAGCATATTACATTCCAGATATGTATTCACAGATTTTCTAACTCGTCCACTCTAATTGTATTTTACTTGGAGTGAAGGTAAAGTCAAGGCATTGTTCTGGATTAGAGTGGGAAGATTTTTGTGAAGCACATATTTACATACACATTGGATTCATTTTCCTATTTTCAATTCAAAATGCTGAATGCCTGACACTAACGCATACCCTACTAGACTCTGACTACTAATTCTAATATGATGGAGAAAAATAACCCAAACCGAATAGAAATACAAGCAGTTTAGACGAGACATAGTGTATTGCTGGACTTGCCTTTTGCATTATACAGGGTAGGACTTATAAATCTAGTCAATATTTTGTTGAAATAGTTCTCCATGTGTTTTTAAAGTTAACAAATAGATGAATTCCTCTCTGCCTTTCTCTGTAGCCAATTCAGCACATGTTATTTCATATGCACATATTGAATCATACCTGTTATCACATGTACATTCTTGTGAGGTGGCTGACTTTGCAGATACAAATTGGGAGAAGAGATCACTCCACCTAAACACAGTTGGAACTGAAAATTCAACCTATGGGTGAGCTTCGTAGATGAACAACATGATAAATAAAATCATGTTCAGTATAATGAATATTTTTGGATCAGTGGATGATATACATTTCATGATGAATTTCGATTTCCATATATATTGCTACTTTTTAATGTCTGTGTGTGTGTGTGTGTGTGTGTGTGTGTGTGTGTGTGTACACTCTCCAAGTTTTTCATAATATGAAATATATGGGTCTCAATGTACACTCCCTAAATTTATTCGTATTCATGTATGTGGATTTATAATCAAATATTCAAAAGATTATTCTCAGAAATATTCATCCACCTGAAATACATATTTGTTTCCTAGAAATAAAAACTAACTTCTGTGAATGGTGCATACGGATCCTAATATTTCTACAGTAACTGACCCAGTTTAACACCAATGCAAGTAGATAATTATGGAACGTGATGTGTATTTTGATGTTCATTTTTAGTCAACACTTGTACATTACTATTTCTTCAGTTTATGCACATCATAAGATATATATTTCATACACAAGTTAGCAAATTTATTGGCATTTGTTTCACTTTCAATAACTTCATTCTTCAGAACACATGTATTCCTCCATGTTTTTTAAAAAGACTTCTTTCTAAACACATTATTTTCGATTTCCATAATCACTTTTGAAGCATAACTCACACACTTTTCATGATGAAATATCACCTTAATATTACCATTAGAAGTATAACTGGTTGGAATGAATGATTTTATATCAACATTAGATTTTCTGTATATTTTCAGATATCAACTCAATCCATTATTTAAAGCGGACCAATTATATTATTTATTCACAGTATGGTCTATTCTTGCATTATCTCTATATTCTTAGACAGATACTACACCACTTTCTACCCCCAATACTCATTTATACGTCTTCAAAATATTGTTCCCAGAAATGGTGGAAGAAATACTCATGTCACCTGATCTACATATACATTTTATCACAGTAATATTCTGGAAAATAAAGCAAAGGTCACACTTATGATTGTACCAAAGTCTAAATTTAAAGTGAGCATGGATTTCTAAAAACATCCATGTCCAGGTTGCCTAATTCTCTCAAATGTCAATCCAATTGTTGACTACATATTTGTTTCTTTCTAAGATTATATATTCAAACTCAACCCTGTTGAAAATGTCTAATCCTATCACTCACTTTACTTTGCCTGATATCCTAATGTCTCTATTGATATCGGCTTTCCTTCATAAATTCCCAGTTCATCATTTTGACTGTTCATTTGTGCTGACATTTACATTCACTCTCTACCTGAAACCCAATTGCTAAATAACTTTTGGTCCAAATCCTATACTCACTCTTCTTTCTGAATCTACCAACTATCTCCCAAATCCTACTGACTATCCTTTTTTGAATGGATGTTCTCTTCGACATTCAATCATTCAAGGTACAAGGTCCGATGCCATTGTGTATTCATTTATCTGAGACATCTGTGCAGGACATAATTCAAAGCTAAGTCTCCCAATCAAGGGCCCAATCCGTTTCTGGGCTTCACATATTACTTAGATTTCTGTTTTCATACATATATTTCACCTCTATATTTTTATAAATATCACAGATTTCCAATACCATTATTCATCCAGCAAAATGATTCCTAACCCAAATCGAACATGTAATTAACCCAAACCATATACTATTCCCTCATTCTAACTTTATAAAAGAGCAGAGAAAGTGTTGGTCTTACAATATAGGAATGTAGGGGATATACCACCTGCTGAAAACCTCAAAGTTCCATGCAGAAATAATCCCTGGAGAAGATGTAGGCAGCTATTAAGGACCTGAGAGAGCAAAAGTCATCTTCCATGGAAAACAACCCTGTCTGGAGAGGGGTTGTGTCTGACTGAGTGTCTCTGTTCCTAATGTACAGAAGATGGACCAATCCAGGCCTGTGTGCAGAGCTGTTCACGGGTGCCTATGGGTGATATAGTATTCTAACTGGTGAGAGGGTCACGGGAAATAGGGGCAGCATCTATCTCATGGGACCCTTGGAAGCAACTGTTAGGAAAAAGTGGTTGCAAAGGCAGTGACCTCATTCAGTTCCTGAAGGAAGTGACCTCATCTCTATTCCTTGGTGATGGAACTCTCTGAACTTGCGATTCAGGATTCCAGGCACCCAGAGCCAGTCCTAGTCCCAGTCCCAGTGGGCTCATTTGTTTGGATTTTGTAAGGACAGAGTCAGTCTTTCTTGGTATCTATTGATGTGAAGATGGCCAAATGCCAGGAAAGCTTTGAAGACTGGCCTTTCCAGAGAAAGCAAGTAGTGGCTCACCACGGGCTCCTGACAATTTCACAGAGTTGGCCAAAGAGACGAGATCTGAGACAGGACAGGCCATTTTGGAGGTACATAGTAAGGCTCACCAGTGAGAGTACACTCCGAATAGTCACAGACCTACTTGGGGGAAGGCGTTGCCTTTGTGGTTTTTGTTGTGTGTTTGTGGTTTTATCTCATGTTCTGAGAAAAGGTAAGAAAGGCGGTTTGTTTGGTTTGGAGTGAACTATTTCTAGTAAGTCGTTTGATAAGGCAAGTGTTTCTATGTCTGTGTATCCCAATGTGTCTGTTTTTGTAGACATTAGAAAAGAGAATGCATCAATGGATGTGTCCTGTCTAGTAGAAAGCTTCCCAGCATCAATCCTGCCCAATTTATGAATGGATTGTGGCTTGCATTATCGAAGGGCAACACCTACAAACTTCCTAAGTTCCCATTTTCTTCCTGAATTCTGGCTACACTCAAGAATAGGCTCATGGTTTTGTGTCCAAGATATTTACCACCTCCAAGCTCTGTGATATGGCCATGTACTGGATAGCTGAAGGGAATGGCGAGCATCTCAGAAAACTCAGATATCAGTGTGACCAGTAAAGTCTCAGTGGAGGAACCCCGCTATGGGCCTTTTGCTTACCTATTGTTCTTTTGCCCTGAATGTCAGGAAGGGCTTTGCCTCACGCCACCCCTTTCTGAAGCCTGAAGAAACCAGTTTTCAAATGGAAATGAGTGGGCATCACCTGTGGCTCTTTGCTTAACTGCTTTGGAAAGGGATGTGTCTGAATCAGTCTCTTGGCCCTGTGTGAGGCTGTGGCTTAGATTACCAACACCTGATGGATGTAAAGAAAGATCCCATGTGTGCATACAAAATCAAAATGGCAAAAATTCGCAGTCATTGTAGATGAAGTCTCTCGCCTTTCTCTGTAAAGTTCCTGACCTCCATCAAGGGGAATAGGGATCCTTTGGGTCAAATGAATTCTTCAAAACCATGCAGAGGCAAATCCATAAGTGCTTCGTTTTTTTCTTGACTCCATTTCACATAAAGAATCTAAACGCCAAAGTCAGAAGGCCTCAAATTGGAGAAGTGGAAAAGTATTAATGGCAGACTTATTTGATCACTCCTGGTTCACAAGAAGGGTGTCCATGCCACCGTGACTTTAGTCACACACACACACACACACACACACACACACACACATATATATATATATATACACTCTCCAGATTTTTCAAAATATGAAATATGTGTCTTATTTTACACTCACGAAATTCATTCATATTCATATACGTAAATTTATAATCAACTTTCCAAAGATTATTCTTAGAAATATTCATTAACCATAAAAACATATTTCTTTCCTATACTGAAAAGTAACTTGAGTGAATGGTGAACACAAATCCTAATATTTCTACAGTACCTGACCCAGTTTAACATCAATGCAAGTAGATTCCAATCAGACATAATGTGTATTTTGACGTTCATTTTTATTCAACACTGGTAGATTACTATTTCTTCAATTTATGCACATCATAGGATATATATTTCATCCACAAGTTAGAAAATTAATAGGCATTTGTTTCACTATCAATCATTTTCTGCTTCAGAGCACATGCATTCCTCCATGTTTCTCGACTGGTCTTTTCATGAGAAAAGGGATGGACAAGGCAAGGTAAGGCAACTAAGATAGCACCGAAGACACGGAAACAGTCCTATTTGGTTGCAACCGGATTTAGAGGGCATTGCTTCTGTTGTAATCATTTAATCCCCTGCACCCCAAGTTTAAATTGTTTCAGAATTTTGTACCCAACATGGATGGGAGGGGCTCAGAAGTTCACAATCTGCAGAAGTTTATAAAAAGCAGTTTTTGTTTCTGTTTTTTTTTTTTTCTCTGTTCTGGGCAAGTTAACATTTTAAGGATACCGGGAATGGGGCAGAGCTATTTTCTTCTCTTTTTTTTTTCTCTCAGCCAGATGTTACCATGGAGCCCAGTTGGTAACTTCTTTATCTTAGAAATGTAGCCATCTCTGTGAAGCCCCAGCTCAAGGCCAGAGGCCTTGTTTACATATTGCCAGCATTATGACTGACTCTTTCCAAACACATTATTTTCGATTTCCATAATCACTTTTGTAGCAAAACTAACATATCTTCATAATAAACCGTAACCCTAATATTAATATTAGATGTATCATTGGTTGGAATGAATGATTGTATATCAATATAAGATTTCTTATATATTTTCAGATATCTATTCAATCCGTTATTTAATGTGGAACCAGTTATATTATTTATTCACTTATGGTCTATTCATGCATTATCTGTATATTCAATGACACAGTGTACACCTCTTTGTACCCCCAATACCCATTTATATGTCTTCAAAATATTGCTCCCAGAAATGGTGGAAGAAACACTCATGTCACCACATCTACATATACATTTTATCACAGTAGTATTCTGGAGACAAATGTAAAGGTCACACTTTTGATTGTACCAAAGCCTAAATGGAAAGTGAGCATAGATTACAAAAAACATCCATGTCAAAGTTGCCTAATGCTCTCAAATGACAATCCTATTGGTGACTACATATTTGTTTCTTCTTAAGATTATATATTCTAACTCAATTCTGTTGAAAATGTCTAATCGTATCACGCACTTTATACTTTGCCTGATTTCGTAATGTCTTTATTGATATCTGCTTTCCTACATATTTTTCCCACTTCATTATTGTGACTGTTCACATGTGCTGACATTTACATTCACTCTCTAACCGAACCCCTATTACTAAAGATATTGTTTTCCAAATCCTATACTCACTCTTCTTCCTAAACCTACCGACTATCTTCTTAATCTTACCGACTATCCGTTTATGACTGGATTTTCTCTTCTACATTCAAACATCCAAGTAATGTTCCTGCAAGCGTCGGTGGAAGAGATCACCAAGATAGTGTCTCATGCAACAGCAAGGGGTTAATTGGGGGTCCAGCAAGCTGGGGCTCAGAGCTCACATGAATAGAGCAGAGAGCCCTGAGAACAGCTTAAGCAGAGCTTATATACTTTCCTTGGAGAGGGCAGGGATGGAAATTTATTGATGGGTCAGAGCGAGTGGGTGGTTAGTGAGCAACTGGGTGAGGGAATACATTCTGCAATTTGGCAGTTGGGGACAGCACAATCTGGGAACAAGATTACAAACAGTTCTCAATATTTCAACAGTGTTTTGTTAAGCATACAGAAAAACAGGAAGTTACAAGTACCTTTTTTATTAACCTTTCATTCCCCACTTCTTCTTCTTGCTACTTTTAATCATAAAAGTGATTATTGGGACGTGTCACATTCTATGTCTGCTAGTGGGGTATTACCATAAGTTTAACTTATCCAATTTGAGCTTGGAGAAAAGAAATTACATGGTTGAGCAAACAGGGTTTTATAGTTAGCAATAATATGAGGATTGTTATTGGACAGGCCAGGGTTGATAAAAGCGTAGATAAGCAGGGGGACTGTGTGAACCAAGACTCAAACCACCCTTTTTGGGCCTCTCTCTCTCGTTGATGCTTTTCAAGGCATCCTTTTATTTTACTCAAAGGTTTTTTTTACAACCTCAGTATGGTCGGCATCAAAACAACATTCTTACATCAATGCAGCACAAAGGCCCCCTTCTCTCATGAAGAGGAGGTCCAACTCTCAACTGGAGTGTAAAACAACTTCAGAGAGACATGTAAAAGATTCCTGCAAAGCTGTGATGGAGGTTTCTATTATCTTTAAGTTTTGGTCTCTTGCTGCTTCTATTTGGGTCATTTGTTGTGTACCATGGAGCAGGGCAGTGGTTCCTGTGACTACCACTGCCGCAACTCCAATTCCTAATATGATGGCTAAAGTGAGGGATATATGTTCCCAGTGGAACCGGGTTGTATGCCCCCGTGTTTGAACTTCAAATGAACCTGGGTCATTATAGAGCAATCTGGGAGACATCTTCACCATTACACAATTAATCACATCTGTTGACCATTTCATGAAAACATGAACAATGTTTAAGTATATAGAATTATACTGTTGTAGGGACGGACAAGGCACGGCACTTAAGATAGCACCAAAGACAGGGAAACAGTCCTATTTGGTTGCAACCGGATTCAGAGGGCATTGCTTCTGTTGTAATCAATTAACATCCTGAACCCCAAGTTTAGGTAGTTTCAGAATTTTGTACCCAACATGAAAGAGAAGGGACTCAGAAGTTCACAGTCTGCAGAAATTCACAAAAAGAAGCTTTTTTTTCTGTTTTTTCCTTTATTGTGGGCAAGTTAACTTTTCAAGGACACCTGGGAGGCAGAGAGCTTTTTTTTCCTTTTCTTTTATCCCCCTGCCAACTGTTACCATGGAGCCCAGTTTGGAAATTTTTATCTTAGAAATGTAGCCATCTCTGTGAAGCCCCAGCTCAAGGCCAGAGGCCTTGTTAACATATTCTGTGAAAAACTATTAAGGGGGTGTCTAGCTTAGGAGTGCTGATTTTTCCAGCCAGTAGCCAAGTAGAAAAGGGCAACAGAAAAAGAGGAAGTTAATCTACACTGAACTCATTTATAGAGACTCTTTTGCTGAAAGTCCTAAAGTCAGCCATGGTGAAGACTTCTGGAGAAGTTCAGTGAAGATTTTTCTGTGGGCCTGGTACAGAGGGGGAAGACGGGGAAGGCGGGGGGTGAGAGCAGCTCCGTGGATCTGAGAATAAGGAAGGAGAGATGTAAAGGAATAATGGGAAAGGGGTTTGGGATTTTCCTAGCAACATAAATTGAGCAGTAGAATCGGTAGAGCAGAGAGGAAGACGGGAGTGAGTATCCCAAAAAGCCTGTGAGGGACTTTAAATTCTTAGTAACCTGTTTTCAGTGATGACAAAGCAACTTTAAACGCCATTTTCATTACATCTTCGATAGGTGTCTGAGGGCTCTCCTAAGCTGGTTTGAGCTTTGGGTTAAGTGGTAAGAGGACCTGGTGGGACCCGGTGTGGGCACTGACAAGAAAAGAGAGAAGTGAGTGGATGGATGGGTACCTCAGTACCTGCTACCTCAGCAAGAGGGCAATGCTCTGAGAACCGGCGGAGGTTTCGGTTTTTGATCTAATAATTGGAGAAGAGAAATCAGGTTTGCTGAGGTGGGACTGACAGCAGAGAGTCTGGAGCAGAAGGCTGAGTTTGAGGAACTATTGGAGAAGCATAGTTCAGGATGTGAGCGAAAGAGGAAAAAGGCCTTCACATAGGGGAATTTCCTTTCACCCTTTTGAGCACTTGCAGAAGTTAAAAAGGTCACACAGAATTTGAGGATCTAGAGACTCCTCTGTTGGCCATCAGTTTGGGTTTTCTAAATGGTAATATGGCCAATGCTGTGTCCTGAATTTGATGAGGATTTTGGGTTCCACCAGGCAGCCCCTGTATGCTCAAATCCCCATGACTTACAGAAGAAGTCGGCTTTTCCCCCACACAGCCGTGGCGGTTTGTGGCTTTGATAGTCTGCCGGGCAAACATACTAATATAGGCTAGCCAACCTGCATCTGGCTTGCCTGTCCCTACAACCATAATGTTTGTTTCCATTATCTATGGTACGGAAAGGATTTAATGGAATTTTAGTGAGATCCTCTTCATCAGGGATATCCTAATAGGAAAGACCTATAGCCAGCTGACAAATGTCTGGGTGGAGAGATGGCCACCAGGTCCCTAAGGGGGCTGTATGCAAGATAGACCATACTTCTTGTCTAGTAGTATTTGTGATCAGCCATCGCTGCTGAAGCGACTGATGAGCGTTAGGACTACGGGTGGCCAAGGAGAGAGTCTATAGCCTTACCCACGTGGCGAATATGCAATTTGAAAGGGTTAACAGTCTTTTCCAGTTTTCAGCCAGAGTCTGGACATGGCACAGGCTTGAGATGAGAGGCATGGATCCAGGAAGTGATTCCCTCTACTTTTACTGCTGTAGGTGTTATAAGTAGCACCTGGAATGGTCCTTTCCAGCGGGGTTCCAGGGATGACACCTGATGTCATCTTATGTAGAGGAAGTCTCTTTCTTGATATCAATGTGGATTCCCCTCGTCCCCAGGTTGGAAGGCAGTGGCCAGCTGTTTCCACAGGTATAGCTGAGTTCTTACAAGAGATTTAAGTATGTCAAGCAAGGGTGTGTGGAAGGGATCCTTAGGTCTTAGAGTCGGGGTTAGGTCTCTTAGTGTAGGAAGGGCCCCATAGAGAATTTCATAGGGGGTGAGGTTACACAAAGAAAGAAAGGGAGTATTTCTTGCATGAAACAGTGCATAAGGCAGAATCATAGTCTAATCTTTTATGCCGGTCTCTAAGCTTAATTTTGTTAAGGTCTCTTTAATGGTTCTATTTATTTTTTTTAAGTGTCCTGAGCTCTGGGGTCTATAAGCACAATGTAACTTCCAATTAATCCCCAGGGTCCTGGCTAATCCCTGATTTACCTGGCCCATGAAGGCTGTTCAATTATCAGACCATATTAAATTAGGCAGGACGTGTCTTTGATAAATATCTTTCAGGATCTTCTTGACCACAATTTGTGCCGGTTTTCTTTTCTTTTTTTTTTTTTTTTGGTGGGAAAGGCTTCAATCCATCCTGAAAATGTATCTACAAAGACTAGGAGATATTTAAGTCCATACCTTGCTGGCTTAATTTCAGTAACGTCCACTTCCCAGAATTGTCCTGGTCTGGTTCCTCATAGGTGCTTTCCTGCAGGAAGCTTGGAAGGGTAAGCATTAACCAATTGACAGAACTGACAGGCTTTTGTTACCCATTCAATTATTTCCTTTCACTGTGAGTGAATTAGTCTAAAACTCTGTTCTTGATCCTACAGTAATGCCGGCAGTTTTTTTGAACCAAGTTGATTGAGTTGATGTACATTTTTAATGTAGTGTAGGGCTTTCTGAAATTGCAGGCTGGGCTCAGTGAAGTTGAGGAGTTCAGTGTCAGTGTTCTTAGATGTTATCAAAAGCTTGCTGGTGCTCAAGGGTCCATTGGAATTGGGCATTCTCATTTAACAGCGGGTATAAAGGAGCAGCTAAGAACACAAACCCAGGTCCATAACCTGCTAAAGCCAGCAGTCCCAAGAAACTCTCTATGTTGTCTCCTGTTAAATGGGGGTGGTATCTGCACAACGGTTTGTTTTCTGGGCTCAGTGAGCCATCATTTACCGCGCCTAAGGAAATACCCCAGGAAGATTACTTCTTGCTTGCAAATTTGGGCCTTTTTGTCCAAAGCTCTCTACCCAAGTTGAGCAAGCTCAGATAATAGTGCTTGGGTCTCAGACTCACAGTTTTCTTTGGTGTTGGCTGCCAGTAGCTGGACATCCACATATTGAAGCAGAATGACTTCGGGGTGCGTAGTTCTGAAGTTGTAGAGATGTCTGTGAAGGGCTTCATCAAAGAGAGTGGGGGAGTTTTTGAACCCCTGTGGAAGTCTAGTCCAAGTTAGTTGACAAGACGTTCCGGTTTCTGGGTCTACCTACTCGAAAGCAAACAGCAACTGACTATCTTTATGCAGAGGCAAGCAAAAGAAAGCATCTTTTAAGTACAGAACAGTATAGCATTTTCACTCGGCCACAGCAAAGAGGTTATTGGGGGTCCAGCATGCTGGGGCTCAGAGCTCACTTGAATAGAGCAGAGAGCCCTGAGAACAGCTTTAACAGAGCTTATATACTTTTCTTGGAGAGGGCAGAATGGGAAATTTATTGATGGGTCAGGGCGAGTGTGCGGTTTGCATGCACCCGGGTGAAGGAGTATATTCTGCAGTTTGGCAGTTGGGGACAGCACATCCTGGGAACAAAATTAGCAAACAGTTCTCAAGATTTCAACAGTGGTTTGTTAAGCATACAGAAAAACAGGAAGTGACAAGTGCCTATTAACCTTTCACCAAAGCAAAATGGAAAGTGAGCATTGATTACTAAAAGCAACCATGTCCAGGTTGCCTAATGCTCTCAAATGTCAATCCTATTGGAGGCAACATATTTCTTTCTTCCTAAGATTATATATTCAACCTCAACCATGTTGAAAATGTCTAACAATATTACATTATACTTTGCCTGATTTCCTAATGTCTCTATTGATATCTGCTTTCCTACATATTTTCCCCAGTTCATCATTGTGACTGACTCTTCATATGTGCTCATATTTATGTTCACTCTCTACCCAAAACCCTATTGCTAATGAAACTTTCGTTCAAATCCTATATTCACTCTTTTTTCTAAACCTACTGACAACCTTCCTAATCCTGCCGACTATTCCTTTTTGACTGGATGTTCTCTAGGACATTTAATCATCCAAGGTACAAGGTCCTTTGCCATTGCACATCGATTTATCTGAGATATCTGTTCAGAACATAATTCAAAGCAAAGTATCTCACTAAAGGGCCCATTGCCCTTCAGGGCTTCAAATCGTACCTAGATTTCAGGTTTCATACTTATATTTCACCTATATATTCTTGTGAATATCGCAGGTTCCCAATACCATTATTCATCCCGCAGAATGTTTCCTAACCCAAATAGAATATGTTATTAACCCTAACCATACACTGTTCCCTCAATCTAACTTCACAAAAGAGCAGGGACAGAGTTGGTCTTACAATACAGGAATGTAGGGGATCTTTCACCTGCTGAGAACCTCAAAGTTTGATGAGAAATGATCCCTAGAGAAGATGTAGCAGCTATGAAGGACCTGAGAGAGCAAAAGTCATCTTCCATGCCAAACCACCTGTTCAGGATGAAGTGATGTGTCTGAATCAGCCTCTCTCCTACTGATATAAAGAAGATGGACCAAACCAACCCTGTGTGGAGAGCTTCTCCTTGGTGTCTACGGTTGATATACCATTCTAACTTCTGAAAGTGTCACAGGAAGTAGGGGCAGCCTCCATCTCAAGGGACCCTTGGAAACAAGTGTTAGGACAAAGTGGTTGCCAAGGCAGTGACCTCATTCCCTTTCTGTTGGAATTGACCTACCTCACTTCTTTGGTGATGTAACTCTCTGAACTTGGGATCCAGGAAGCCAGGCACACAGAGCCAGTCCCAGTCCCATTCCCAGTGGACTTACTTGTTTGGATTTACCAAGGAGAGAGTCTGTCTCTCTTGGTACCTAATGGTTTGAGGATGACAAAATGCAAGTAGAGCTCTGAAGATGGGCCTTTAATGAGAAAGCAGGTAGTGGTCAGCACAGGCTCCATACAACTTCACAGAGATGGACAAGAAGACCAGACCTGAGACAGGACAGGCCATTTTGGGGGAACATAGTATGGACCACCAGTCAGAGGACACTCTGGATAGTCACAGACTTACATGGGGGAAGGAGGTGACTTTTTGATTGTGGGTGTGAGTTTGGGGTTTTGTCTCATGTTCTGAGAATAGGTAGGAAAGGTGGTTTGTTTGGTTTAGAGTGGACTGTTTCTAGAAAGTCCTTTGACAAGGCGACTGTGTCTGTGTCTGTGTATCCCACTTTGTCCTTGGTTGTACATATTAGAAAGCAGAATAGATCAATGGATGTATCCTGTCTAGTAGAAAGCTTCCCAGAATTCATCCTGCCCATTTTAGGAAAGGACTGTTGGTTGCTTTTCGATGGGCAACACCTACTATCTTCCTAAGTTCCTGTTTTCTTCCTGAATTCTGGCCACTCTCCAGAATAGGCTCATTTTTTTTTGTCCAAGATATGTACCACATCCAAGCTCTGTGACATGGCCATGTACTGGATAGCTGAAGGGAATTGCAAGCATCTCACAAAACTCAGAAATCATTGTGACTAGTAAAGTCTCAGTGGAGAAACCCTGCATTGGGATTTGCTGACTTATTGTTCTGTTACCCTGAAGTCAGGAAGGTCTTTGCCTCAGGCCACCCCTTTGTGAATTTTGAAGAAAAAAGTTTTCAAATGGAAGTGAATGGGCATCACCTGTGGCTCTTTGCTTAACTGCTTTGGAAAAGTATGTGTCTGAATCAGCCTTGTGGCTCTGTGTGAGGCTGTGGCTTAGATTATCAGCTCCTGATGGATCTAAAGAAAGATGCAATGTGTGCATCCAAAACCAAAATGGCAAAAAGATCAGTCATTGTGGATGAAGTCTCTCGCCTTCCTCTGTAAGTTTCCTGACTTCCACCAAGTGAGAATAGGGATCATTTGGGTCAAATAAGTTCTTTCAAGCGCTGCAAAGTTGCTTTTGTTTCCTAATTACTCCAAATCACATAAGGAATCTAAACCTGACAGTCAGTAGGCCTCAAATTGGAGAAGCAGAGCAGTATTAAAGGAAGAACTATGTGATCAATCCTAGTTCACAGGAAGGGTGTTCAGGCCACCCTGAGGTTAGGCAAATGAGGGGCAAGGGAGCTTATTTTGGACACTCTCTTGGGCTGCGCCATTCATGAAAACCTCTAGCCAAAGGGTATAATGAGTGTATATATGTAAGAAGTTGAGTGCCATGTGAGAGGGATTTGGTTTTAATTGTGGTCATTTGTGTGGCAGTTGGAAGAGATGACTGGGTCCACCTGGTTTTGAACACTGGTGTGATTCTCCTCAGAGACTGAGTTCTGAAACTGACCTCAGAGAAGTAATTGCTTTGGAAAGAGATGTGTCTTAATCAGGCTCTTGGCCCTGTGTGAGGCTGTGGCTTAGATTATCAGCAACAGACGGATCAAAAAATTGATCCCATGTGTGCATCCAAAACCAATATAGCCAAAAGAGCAGTCATTGTGAATGAAGTCTCTCACCTTCCACTGTAAGGTTCTGAAAGAATAAAAGAAATTGAAATCGAAATGTAATGAACCAGGTTTTGTAAAGTTTCCAAGTTGCACTCAGAACCTGAAATTCCTGTGGCAGTTAAGACAATTCCTGGAACTGCCCATTAGATGTGTGTTAAAATCTTCCCTGACCACCTAGTTACTTAACAACCCCTTCCCAGAAGCCGTGCATCTCACCACGTATACATCTCAGGGCTTCAACCAATCAGTTTAAATGTATACCCCTTCTGAGGGCTGACCAATCACCCCCTGCCCCAACTTTTCCCGCCAATGAATGTGCTAATCATGTTTTAGAGTTGTTATTTCATTTTCCCGTGGTACATGATGATTTCCTAAAGGAGGCTATGATGTAGGTAAAGTCCCTGAGCTCTCTAAAGAATGTATATAAACTCTGCTCAAGTTGTTCTCGGGGCTCTTTGTTCTTTGCTCCTCTGAAGGGAGCTCTGAGGCCTAGCATTCTGGACCCCCAATAAACCCTTTGCTGATGCATGAGAAATCCTCTTTGTTGTCTTTTCCTTTGATGTTCGCAGCACCTTTTCATCTGGAGGCCCCAGGTGAGATATCCGGGAGCGGTGAATGGAAGACCTCAAGGGAGTCCTCTCGGGGTAAGTAAGGTGCCTCTTTCTGGTTTCGGGTTTCAGGCTAGGGCGTGGCAAAGTGGCTGTTGGTGAAGAGCATTAGCTCTCTCCTATGGTGTGACAGACGTGTCACAGAGCCAAGATCACGTCCCTGAGGGACACTCCGGAGGACTAGGGAATTCAAGGAATAGTAGTTTCCTCAACTCGGTTATGTTTTGCTTCAGGATTTGATTTGCCAGCCCATCAGGTTTTGCCGGTAACTCAGTTTTGGTCATTGTTCTGAACTCATGTTGAGTTTACTGTCTGTTTTTATTGTCTAACCCATCAATATTTTCCAGTTACTCAGTTCAAATCTTTGTCTTGGACTCATGTTAAACGTTTACTGTTTGTCTTTGTGTTGTGTTTGTGTCTTCAATGTCCCTGTTTGAGTAACTCCCATTATGGGACAAAGCACTTCCTCTTCTCTGTCCCTGACCCTTGATCATTGGACTGATGTCCGCTCAAGGGCCCAGAATCTTTCTTTTTCAGTAAAACACCGTACCTGGCAGACTCTCTGTGCTTCAGAATGGCCCATCCTCGAATTCAGATGGCCCCAGAAGAATCCTTCCACTTTCCTCTAATCCGAAAATTCAGAGATATTGTCATTCAGCCGGGGCCACGTGGCCACCCAGATCAACAGCCATATACTCCTTCCCCAACATTCCTATCATTCAAACTTTCCGCTCCTCTCCCTCTTCCTTCCATTCTCCCTGAGTCACAAGACTGGACACTCCACCCCCTCCTTATTGTCTACTCTCCCTCCCCAACCCCCAACACAGTTCCTGATGATCCTCTCACCGCTGACTCAGCCTCTCCACTGCTAGAGGCAATTGGGCCAGACCCAAGCCCTCCAGGGGACTTCCCCACAGCAGCAGCAACCCCTCCTCCCCTGGAGGAAGATGGGCAACCTAAAAGAACCCACCGGCGATGGATAATAGAAAACTCAGAAGCCCCTGTGATGCTCTCTCTCCATCCCTATGGGCCCATGAACCGACCCAACTGGGACCCCAACACCTTTGAAGGTAGGAAGCATCTGTCCACTTATCGCCGGGCTCTAATAGCGGGTCTCAGAGTGGCCGCCAGAGAGCCGACCAATTTAGCAAAGGTAAGAGAGATTATCCAAGGGCCTAATGAGTCTCCCTCTATGTTTCTGGAGAGAATTATGGAAGCATATAGAAAATATACTCCTTTTGATCCTCAGGCAGATGACCAAAAGGCATTTGTTACAATGGCCTTTATTGAGCAGGCTGCCCAAGATATTAAGAGAAAGTTACAATGTCTAGATGGGTTACAAAATACGACCTTAAGAGATTTAGACAGAGAAGCTGAGAAAGTATATTATAAGATATATATTATAAGTATATATTATAAGTATATAAGTATATTATAAGAGAGAAACTGAGGAGGACACGGAACAGAGGAGAGAGAAGGAAAGGGAAGAAAAAAAGGATGAAAGGAGCAAAAGGCAGACAAAAGCATTGGCTAAGATTTTCTTCACAGCAGCAAATACGCCAGAAATTAAAAAGCAGGGAGTCAGAAAGGGATACTTGGGCCCACGCCAAAGGCTTTCCCTGGCCTCAGATCAATGTGCCTACTGTAGAGAAAAAGGACACTGAGTCAAAGAGTGCCCCAAAAAGAAGAAGCCACGGCAGCCCGCCATGCTGACTCTAGAAGAGGACTAGGAATGTCAGGACTCGGATCCCCTCCCCGAGCTCAGGGTAACATTTGAAGTGGAGGGGCCTCCAGTGAACTTTGAAGTGGATACAGGAGCAGTATACTCAGCCTTTAAGGCTTCTCTGGGCCCCATATCAAATAAATGGTCCCTAGTTCAAGGGGCTAATGGCACTACTTATCGGGCTTGGACAACTAAGAGGATTATGGAAGTAGGAAAATGTAAAGTCCACCACTCTTTCCTAGTAATCCAAGAATGCCCAGCCTCATTGATGCACAGGGATCTGTTTACCAAACTCGGGGCTAGAGTAACCTTTAACCCTGATGGTCCCCAAGTGGATGTTCTAAAACCTTCAGTAAAAACTCCCATAGTCACAGAATTGACTATGTCCATAGAAGATGAACATCAACACTTCGTGCCCCCTAGGACTGATCAAAGAGGCAAACTACAACAGAAATGGATAAAAGATTATCCTAATGCCTGGGCAGAAACTGCTGGGTTAGGTCTAGCCATAAAACAACCTCCAATAGTAGTAGAATTAAAAGCCTCTGCCTCTGCAATCAGTGTTAAACAATATCCTCTAAGCAAAGAAGCTAAGGATGGGATAAGTCACCATATTCAGAAATAATTGGCCCTTGGGGTCCTAAGGCCCTGTCAATCAGCCTGGAATACCCCCCTGCTACCAGTAAGAAAGCCAGTAACTAGGGACTACAGTCCTGTTCAAGACCTAAGAGAGATCAACAACAGAGTGCAGGACATTCACCCCACAGTACCCAATCCATATAATTTGCTTAGCACTCTGAATCTGGACCGGGAATGCTACACTGTGCTGGACTTAAAAGATGCTTACTTCTTCTTGCCCCTACATAAGGACAGTCAGTTGCTGTTTGCTTTCGAGTGGATAGACCCAGAAACTGGAACATCTGGCCAAGTAACCTGGACTAGACTCCCACAGGGGTTCAAACCCCCCCCACACTCTCTTTGATGAAGCCCTCCACAGGGACATAAACGACTTCAGAACTGCACACCCCGAAGTCACACTACTCCAATATGTGGATGATCTGCTACTGGCAGCGGACACCAAGGAAAACTATGAGTCTGGGACCCAAGCACTATTATCCGAGCTTGCTCGGCTTGGATATAGGGCTTCTGCCAAAAGGCCCAAATTTGTCAGCAAGAAGTAATCTTCCTGGGTTATTCTCTTAGGGGTGGCAAATGATGGCTAACTGAGAACAGAAAACAAACCATTGTGCAGATACCACCCCCATCTAATAAGAGACAACTCAGAGAGTTTCTTGGGACTGCTGGATTTTGCAGGTGATGGATTCCTGGGTTCGCCTCTCTGGCTGCCCCTTTATACCCGCTGATAAAGTGGAATGCCCAATTCCAATGGACCCCTGAGCACCAACAAGCTTTTGATAATGTCAAAAAAAGGTGCTGCTATCTGCTCCGGCCTTAGCACTCCCAGATATAGATAAACCCTTCACTCTCTACATTGAGAAAAAGAAAGGAATAGCATGGGGAGTGTTCACTTAGACTTTGGGACTTTGGAAAAGGCCGGTAGCATTCTTATCAAAAAAACTGGACCCAGTGGCTACTGGGTGGCCCCGTTGCTTAAGAGCTATAGCAGCGGCAGCGCTTCTAATAAAAGATGCTCATTAATGAACGTTGGGACAGAAGCTATCCATTATAGCCCCCCATGCCCTGGAGAGCATCATCTGTCAACCTCCAGATAGGTGGCTATCAAACTCCAGAATAAACTACTACCAGAGCCTCTGGATTAGCAAAGACAGAATAACTCTTAGACCTTCTGCTCCACTCAACCTGGCTGCCAGAAGAATCATCAGGACCTGTCGCTCATGAGTGTCAACACATACTGGCAGAGGAAACCAGTATAGGACGAGACTTGAAGGATCCAGCCACTGCCTCACCCTGAAGTCGTATGGTTTACGAAAGAGAGCAGCTTCCTCCAAGATGGTATGTGGTGGGCTGGAGCAGCAGTAGTTAGCAAAACTAATGTCATCTGATCCTCTGGTCTCCCAGAAGAGACATCAGTCGAAATGGCAGAACTGATTGCCCTTACGAAAGCATTGGAACTAGCAACAGGCAAAAGGGCCACCATATACACTGATAGCCACTATGCATTTGGCAATGCTAATGTGCACAGGGCTATTTACCAGCAAAGGGGGCTATTAACCTCCACTGGGAAAAAAATAAAGAACAAAGTTGAGATTCTCCACCTTCTCTCAGCAGTGAAGGGCACTAAGGAACTAGCTATAGTGCACTGTCCAGGGCACCAGAAGGGAAACGACCTCGTTGCAGTTAAAAACAGAAGGGCAGATGAGGAAGCTTAATTGGCAGCCCTAAACGGAGTGACTCTGTTAACTTTTTCCACACCAGGGGGATCAACATTCAGGAGACTTGGCCACACTGGAACATTCAGGCAACTTATCATCTGAGGAGACAGATGCAGAACTCTGGGACCCTACAGAGCCAAGTTTACAATTTCAAAAAGCCCACCTTTATGTCAAAGACGTACACTAGCTCACCCACTTAAGCTCAAAGAAGTTATAGGCACACTTAAAGGACCGAAGAAAGGATTTTTTATTGACTGACTTACAGAGGAAAGAAATAGCTTAGAAGGTGACTAGAGCTTGTCAAGTCTGCCAATTAGTTAATGCTTACCCATCCAAGCTTCCTGCAGGGAAGCGCTTACGAGGAACCAGACCAGGACAATTTTGGGAAGTGGACTTTTCCTGAAATTAAGCCAGGAAGGTATGGACTTAAATATCCCCTAGTCTTTGTAGATACTCTTTCAGGATTGGTTGAAGACTTCCCCATGAAGAAAGAAACGGCTCAGACGGTGCTCAAAAAGATTCTAGAAGACATTTTTCCAAGGTTTGGCCTGCCTAAGGTAATAGGGTCCAATAATGGACCTGCATTTGTTGCCCAGGTAAGTCAGGGATTCACCAGGACCCTGAAGATTAATTGGAAGTTACATTGTGCTTATAGATGCCAGAGCTCAGGACAGGTAGAAAAAATGATTAGAACCATCAAAGAGAATTTAAAGAAATTAAGCTTGGAGACCTGCATAAAAAAATTGGACTATGCTCCTACCTTAAGCACTGTTTCGTGCAAAAAGTACACCCTCTGCCTCTTTGTGTAAACTCACCACTTATGAAATTCTCTATGGTGCCCCTCCTTTAGTAAGGGACCTAACCCCAACTCTGAGACTTAATGATTCCTTTCACACCCCCTTGCTTGACAGACTTAAAGCCCTTGAACAAACCCAGCACCCAGCGATACCTGTGGAAACAGTTGGCCAGTGCTTATCAGCCTGGAGACGAGGGAACCCCACATCGATATCAAGTGGGAGTCTTCGTCTACGTGAGACGGCATCAGGTATCATCCCTGGAACGCCGCTGGAAAGGACAATACCAGGTGCTGCTTATAACACTTACAGTGGTGAAAGTGGATGGAATCACTTCCTGGATCCATGCCACCCATCTCAAGCCTGCGCCCTGTCCAGCCTCCGGCTGGAAACTGGAACAGACTGGTAACCCTCTCAAGTTGCGTGTCCGTCGTGTGGGTAAGGCTATGGATTCTTCCCCTGACCACCAGCAGTCCTAATCACCATCAGCCTGTTCAGCAACAATGGCAGCTATAAATCCTACTGGGCAAGTAGTGTGGTCTATTTCACATACAGCCCTCTTATGGACTTGGTGGCCATCTCTCTACCTGGACATTTGTCAGCTTGACATAGGCCTCTCTGACTGGGATCTCTCTGACATAGAGGACTTCACACAGATCCCACTCAAACCCAAACCAGGGCAACATAGACCACCTTACCCCATGAATTATGGATATCATCTTCCCCAGCTCAGGTGTAAACTAGCCAGTCTTGATTTTTATGTGTGCCCAGCTGATTTCTTAAGTCGCAAACAGGCCCAAACCTGTGGAGGACCCAGTGACTTTTATTTAAGATCTTGGGGTTGTGAACAAACGGGAGCTACATGGTTGAACCCAAACTCCGCAGACAGTATCATTCAGGTAGGAAAAAATGACACCTGGATTGATCCCAAGAAATGTGCCACTAGCCAAGTTGTGTCAAAAACTCGCTGAGGAAAGAATAGTCTATGTTACCCCCTCAATATAACTTTCACTTCCAAAAAAAGGGGCTACCTCAGAACAACATGGTCTATGGGAAATACATGGGAAATTCGATTCTATATTTATGGCCCTCGTTATGACTTTGGTCACTGGTTCACCATCCTGCTTAAAAAGGAAGAAAATCCCACAGCAATAGGGCCCAATCCCCTCAAGCCAGGAATTAAGCCTCCAAAACCTCCCATGCCTAGATCTACCAGAACCCCTCAACCATCTCATACTTCCCAGTTTCCATTTTGCCTACTTCCCCAGTCCAGAGTACAGCTGACTCCTGCCCCTGGGAACTAATTAAAGGAACCTTAATTGTACTGAACTCCACACAGTCAGAACTCCTTGCATTTCAACCCATGTATTTGACAGCTTTGTAAATTATTGTTTAATGGTTCAGATACTTCCCAGGGTGGTTTATTATGATGCAGAATCATTTTAAGGTCTACTAGGGGGACAAACAACCTGATTTTGCTGGCATCCAGTGTCCCTTACTATAGCCATCCTATTGAGGATAGGAGCTGCTGCAGGAGTGGGTACAGGAACAGCTGCTATGATCCATGGGTCACAACAAATGGCCTGATTAGAAACAGCAATAGATCAAGACTGGAATACATTAGAGACCTCCATCACAGTGCTGT
The DNA here is from genome assembly GCF_048772815.1 of Callospermophilus lateralis. Classification (NCBI taxonomy): domain Eukaryota; kingdom Metazoa; phylum Chordata; class Mammalia; order Rodentia; family Sciuridae; genus Callospermophilus; species Callospermophilus lateralis. The sequence goes on from NW_027516064.1 coordinate 698,125, forward strand.
AGGAATCCTTAAACTCTCTCTCTGAAGTTGTTTTACAGGACAGGCGAGGATTAGACCTCCTCTTCATGAGGGAGTGGGGCCTCTGTGCTGCACTGAGAGAAGAATGTTGTTTTTATGCTGACCATACTGGAGTTGTAAAAGAATCCATGAGTAAATTGAGAAAATGCCTTGAAGAGAGCCAGAGAGAAAGGGAGATTCAACAAGGGTGGTTTGAGTCATGGTTTACCCAGTCCCCCTGGTTAACTACACTCCTATCAGGCTTAGCTTGACCCCTGATCATCCTTATGGTGTTGCTAACTTTGGGACCTTGTTTGCTTAACCGCATAGTTTCGTTTCTCCAGGCTCAAATTGGGCAGGAAAAACTCATGGTAATCAGACAGAAATACGCTCCACTGGCAGAAATAGAGTGTGAGACCCCGCAATAATTATGATTCATTACTTTTAAGATTAAATGTAGTAAGAAAAAGGAGTGGGAAATGAAAGAATAAAAGAAATTAAAATTGAAACATAAAGAACCAGGTTTTGTAAAGTTTCCAAGCTGCACTCAGAACCTGAAATTCCTGTGGCAGTTAAGACAATTCCCGGAACTGCCAATTAGATGTGTGTTGAAATCTTCCCTGACCACCTAGTTGCTAAACAACCCCTTCCCAGAAACCGTGCAGCTCATCACGTATACATCTCAGGGCTTCAACCAATCAGTTTAAACGTATACCCCTTCTCAGGGCTAACCAATCACCCCCTGTCCGACCTCTTCCTGCCAATGAATGTGCTAATCATGTTTTTGGGTTGTTATTTGATTTTCCCGTGGTATGTTGATTTGCTAAAGGAGGCTATGATGTATGCAAAGTCCCTGCCCTCTCTAAAGAATGTAAATAAACTCTGCTCAAGTTGTTTTTGGGGCTCTTTGTTCTTTGCTCCTCTGAAGTTAGCTCTGAGCCGCAGCATGCTGGACGCCCAATAAACCTTTTGCTGTGGCATGAGACAGTCTCTTGGTGGTCTTTTCCTCCGACTTTTGACCGACCTTTTTACCTATGAAGGACCTGAGAGAGCAAAAGTCAAATCCATGTCAACTTCCATGTCAAACATCCTGGTCAGAATGAAGGAATGTGTCTGAATCAGCCTCTCTCTTCTTAATGTAGATTAAATGGATCAAACCAGGCCTGTGTACAGAGCTGTTCCCAGATGCCTATGGTTGATATACCATTCTAACTTGTGAAAGTGTCACAGGAAGTAGGGCCAGCCTCCATCTCATGGGACCTTTGGAAGCAACTGTTAGAACAAAGTGGTTTTCCATCACAGTGACCTCATTCAGTTCCTGAAGGAAGTGACCTACCACACTTCCTTGGTGATGGAACTTTCTGAACTTGGGATCCAGGAAGCCATGCACCCAGAGCAAGTCTTAGTTTCAGTCCCAGTGGTCTCAATTGTTTGAATTTACCAAAGACAGAGTCAGTGTTTCTTGGTACCTACTTATGTGATGATGGCCAAATTTCAGGGAGCTCTGAAGAGTGGCTTTTTCTGAGAAAGCAGGTAGTGGCTCAACCATGGCTCCTGACAACTTCTAAAAGTTTGAAAAGAAGACCAGATCTGAGATTGGACAGGCCATTTCGTGGGAACATATTATGGCTCACCAGTCAGAGGACACTCAGGATAGTCACAGCCATACTTGGGGGAAGGAGGTGCCGTTGTGGGTGTCGGTGTGAGTTTGTGGTTTTGTCTCATGTTCTGAGAATAGGTAGGAATGGCGGTTTGTAGGTTTGGACTGGAAAGTTTCTAGAAAGTCGTTTGACAACACGAGTGTTTCTATGTCTGTGTATCCCACTGTATCCGTGGTTGTAGACATTTGAAATGCGAATGCATCAATGGTTGTGTCCTGTCTAGTATAAAGCTTGCCAGCATTCTTCCCACCCAATTTAAAAATGGAGTGCGGCTTGCCTAATGGATGGTGAACAGCTACTATCTTCCTAAGTTCCTCTTTTCTTCCTGAATACTGGCCACTCTCCAGAGTATCCTCATGGTTTTGTTTCCAAGATATGTACCACGTCCAAGCTCTGTTACATGACCATGTACTGGATAGCTGAAGGGAATGCGAGCATCTCAGAAAACTCAGATATCAGTGTGACCAGTAATGTCTCAGTGGAGAAACCCTGCTTTGGGCCATTTTCTTACTTATGATTCTATTACCCTTAATATCAGGAAGGTCTTTGCCTCAGGCCACCCTTTTGTGAAGCCTGAAGAAAATAGTTTTCAAATGGAAATGAATGGGCATCACCTGTGGCTCTTTGCTTAATTGCTTTCGAAAAGGATGTGTCTGAAACAGCCACTTGGCCCGGTGGGGTGGCAGTGGCTTAGATTCTCAGCACCTGATGGATCTAAAGAAAGTTTCCAAGTGTGCATCCAAAACCAAAATGGCCAAAAGAGCAGTCATTGTGGATGAAGTCTCTCACTTTCCTCTGTAAGCTTCCTGAGCTAAATCAAGTGAGAATAGGGATCATTTGGGTCAAATCATTTCTTCAAATCCCTGCAGAGCCTAGCCGATAGGGGCTTGGGTTTTCTATGATACCAATTCACATAAAGAATCTATACCAGACAGTCATTAGGCCTCAAATTGGAGAAGCAGATCAGATATAGGGCAGGCCTATTTGATCACTCTTGGTTCACAGCAAGGGTGTCCAGGCCACCCTGACTTTAGGCAAATGAGGGGCAAGCGTGCTTATTTTGAACAGTGTATTGGGCTGTGCCCTTCATGGAAACCTCCAGCCAGAGTTTATGATGAGTGTCTATGTGGAAGAAGATGAGGAGCATGTGGGAGTGTTTTAGTTTTAATTGTGGTCATTTGTGTGGTGGTTGTAAGAGATGCCTGGGTCCACCTGGGCTTGAACTCTGGTGTGATTCCTCTTAGAGAATGCGTTATGGAACTGACTTCAGAGAAGTATCGCCATGAATTGTGTTGGGATTTTAGGAGGCCACACATGAGAGTCGCCCTTGGACACCGAGATCTAAGCCCAGAGTGGCTTTCCACAGAGCACTGGGAATCTCAGCCAGGATATCACATGATTTTTTTTCTGAAAGACTTGGAAGCCATAGTTGAGAGTCAAAACACACATGGACCTTACATTGTAGACCTCAATGGGGCTGGCTTCATGTGACCTTTTGGCCAGTCTTTGGGAACCCTTGCCTGTGAGAGTTCTCTAGATTATTCATTGAAATGTGCTTCCTCTAAATTTAATGGTTCCTTAATGAATTGAAACCCACAGTTTCTCCAACTTCGTCTTTGAAAATGGCTAGATAAATACCATGAAATTTTTGAACTTCCCATGGCCACCTGCCACTGGAGAACCTTTGGATGTACAGTTGCTGATCCTGAGTGTACCAGACAGTGCCTTGATTGACTGGGTTTTATGAAAATGGTGTAGAACAGAGATGCCAGTATGTTGGGGCCTGCTGAGTAGTGGGCCAAAAGCTGTTGTGTGCAGCTGTGTGATAAAACATCTGTGGTCGGGACATGTGATTCTTCCATTGACTTCCAAATGACTTGTGGCTGACATGTTACAGACAGGAATCACTTATATGTCTGAAACCTCTCCATAAAAGGCATTTTGTTATATGGAGACGTTTCAGGGCAATGTTCAGAATCAGGTTGCTATGGTCAAAGGGTCAAGCTATGTGGGATAGAAGCCTGGTTGGTGCATTCTCCTGCAGACCCTGACCCACCACACGTGACAGGACTCCCTACATCACTGTGTACCAGTTGAAGTCATTGTATTTCATGAGGCAAATACCAAACTCCCAGTGCAGTAGAAAGAAACACCATGAAAAGTGGAGGATGACCAAATGGCTTCACAGTCCACATGCGGAGACACTTAGCTTTCAGTGGCCACAGTTTACCTACAGAGAGAAGTCAGCACTGCTTCCTCATGTTCTTTGGAAAAATTGAAACAATATCCTCCAGGTCTCATAGATGTAGACCCAGCTTTGATGGTCTCATTTGAATGGAAGCTAAAGCTTCTGACAACAACATATATGTCGAGTGCCCATCGTCAAAGGCAGTTTCTCAAGAAGTCTTTAGTCCGGCAGAGCTCCAGGTTTGTGTAGTGTTTACCTTTTAGACCAGGTTGCAAGAAAAGACCACTGTCTCCAATTAAAATCAGATTAAAGCAAGCTTATTATTTCCACCACCCTGGCTGCCTCTCCCTCCCAAAACGTTGGGAACAGGAGAGCAGCCCAGCTTTATAGCCCAGAAAGTTACCCAAAAGTGGGGTTAAAAATAACAGAATTCTGACAAGCATCACACTAATGGTATTTTACATTTTTGTTTGCTGGCCCCAACATCAGAATTTATGAGGACCATTAGAGCCTCAGAGAGTGTCGTCTGGCCAAGGAAGGCCAATATTTATGAGGTGTCAACAAAGTTTCAGAGAGGGCTGTTATCTGGTCAGAGAGCCAGGCATGGGTGAGTTCAAGGCACGGGCAGGCTTTCCAAGCAGGTTCAGATCTTGCTGCAATTTATAGTTAAGCCAAAATTATCTTTTCACGGCTTTGTGGCAAGATGGCTGCCAATTTTAATAAAAGATCAGGTTGGGTCAATCATTCCCCCCTTTTCTAATGTGTTTTTTTCATATATTTGATTGGGTAGGAAGAGCACTGTGGGAATTTTAATCCCTCAGGTAATAGTCTCCCGATTTTTTGAACTCACCCAAAAACAGGTCTCCCTGATTTTACCTGACTTAATTAATTACTTATATTGATATTCTATTTATTTTTGTCTCCATTGTTGTAAGAAGAGAGGCGTCACTCATTTAGACTTCTTCTGAGCTGAGAGAGGGTGACGGTGACGTGAGGGGGCACCGCCTGAGGGACAAGAGTCGCCTTTTAGAAGTCAGTTAGGTTTGAAGTCTGGATGGGGAAGAACAGGTAGTAAAGTCATCTGGGAATGGGTTCTTCTATGAGAGAAACAAAAAAACATGAGTACTTAATAAATGTTGCAGCAGCTGGAACATGTCACTGTATAGAAGTTCCCTCACCAGTCTTTAATATCCCCAGTTATCAGGACTGTCAACTTAATATTTAACTTTTAGTGTTACATTTGTCCCTCCCCATAAGATTCAGTTTAATAATTTAATGTCATCTGATCTTGCAAAATATTTTTACTAGTATGACCTCTGTGTCTAATAGAGAAACCTTTAATTCTCTTACTCATTGCTGGATAATCATACTAACAAATACCAAGCCTATGTGTTTAGGTTAAGAATATCTGTAGGCCTTCAACTAAAAACTTCTGCCACTGGCAGATAATCTTGATAGCCTCTTTTTATAGTTATCAGGCATTCCTGTCTGAGAATCCTTCTTTGTAGCCTCCAGTCTTACTTATTTTGGGAGGCTAACATAAAGTGTATACCTTAAAATATTATTATTACTATTATTATATAAAATGCCCAGAAATGGCTGTAATTTGTTTTTAACTGTCTTTTCTAAGTGTTTAAGATGAAGCAGTCAAACTGACTTTTGTTTCTATCTATTCTGAACACTCAGCTGAGATTTTATGGGAGTCATTCCTGGGGAAACTTGAGAGCAGCTTCTCAGTTCTGCTAGTGCCATTTGCGCTAGGTGGGTCCAGGTCTTGCTTGACCATGTGGCTTCCCTCGGAAGCATCAGGGATGTTTCCCTTCTCTGATGACTCTCCTCTTCTTAGCAAATGCACTGATTGGCTTTCTGTTCTCCAGTGGTCTCATTAATCTCCCTGATCAGGAGGTTATGCGGTTCAGAGTTGCAAAGCTCTTTAGAGAAGTCCGCTGTTCCCTGGATACAGACTGACTCAGAGGGCAAGAGCCAAATATTGGTTTTCTTGTCCCTTTTCATATAACTTTAATTTTAAATCCTAATCTTAAACATCCATCAAATAAATTTTAACAGACTTATATAAAGAATACTGGGCTTTAATGTCTATAATTTAAAATTATTTATCTTTTTATTATTTGGGATCTGTATTATTCTGTCTGTCTTGTAGGTGATGGCTAATTATCTTAAATTAACCAATGTTGTGTTCTTAAAGCAACACTGCTGTAAAACACTAACAGGGAATCTTTATATCACCCATAAGGAAATTACAAAATAAAATTAACAACAGTAAACAAACTTAGTTCGTGTAATAGCTACCCTAAAATTTTTGGCTGAGTTATACATTATATCCTCTGTTTGAGATGCTAGTAATGTTGACAGGAAAAAAAAAAAAAAAAAACTTTTGAAAATAACTTTAAATGAAATAACATCTGACCTACTGCTTTCGCAGTCATTCTCACATAATAAGATGGGACACAGAGCCTTATCTCAGGTAAGGCAGGGCTCTTTATTAATCTTAAGTGTTTTAATTCTAAAGCTAATCTTTGTTTTTTAAATATCATTTTACAAAGTTTACATAAATTATTTGAGGTCACATGAACATTAGCTAACACCGTATGATATAGCTTTTAAAACATGAATTAAAAAAAGGCTGAAAGTTTTTAACCTTTACATAGATTAGGCTCTCATTAACTTAAAATACATTTAAATTGTTCCCCAATATAAAAAGTAACATAAAAGTTTACATATCTTATTGACAACAGGTAAATAAATCCTATATATATATATATATATATATATATATATATATATATATATATATATATATATATATATATATATTTTTTACCATACAACTTCAGAACACCACCTTGATATAATGCTCTTTTAAAGTTTCTACCTTACAGACTTGTATACCTGGAAGATATGAGCACATTAATAGCATCACAATTGCATTGATGTTTCTACATTAACCAAGTTTAGCTTTTAAAGAAATGGCAGTACAGTGCTCTAAAATAACAGTTCTTATTTAATCAGTTGTTTAATTTTTATGGTTGCTTGCTCTAGAAAAATAAAACTTAATAACCACAATGTTATGGGTAAAATTATGTTTTGAGAAATTTTTGTCTCTTTAACACATGACTGATTTTTACAATCTTATACAGACTTTAGGACAAACTTATACAGACCTTAGTAAATCAATCAGATATCTAACAAAAGTACTCATGAATGAGTAATCCCATATCAAATTTACTTTACTTATTTATCAAAATATTAGACAAATGTATTGAACAGTGTACCATTTTTTGTTGAAGAAAAAGTTCTAGAACCAAGGCATATTAGGCCTTTTGTCGGCATTAATATTTTATTAGATTTTTGAACACCTAGAAAAACTTGTAAGGTTAAATTTAAAGACATTTATTTTTATCTGTTTATCCAATTTAAATTGCACCAATTAAATCATGAGAATTTAAGATCTTTGGATCCACGTTTTAAAATTTGTTTATATGAGTGCTTTTTTTATGAGTGCTCCTTATATGTGTTAATTTGTATAACATATATATGATATAGGGATATATGTATATATAGACATACAACACTAACAAAAGTGTGCACACATAATAATAGTAAAGGCCTTGTAGCTTTTTGCAGTTGAAATCTCCATTGCAATGTTTCAAAAACTCCACTGTTGGTCAAAGATAGAGCTGATCAGAAAAACATTAACCTAGGTCTGTAGGATCAAAATCATGAGCTCAAAAAAAGAATACAGAATCTAAGGAAAAAAAATAAGAGTCCTAGAAAAAATGACTGGCCAGTAATTAGTAAATAGCATACAATTTACCTTTTTTCCTGCCTTAGGCCTCAGATCAGTCTCCTACTGAGCTTGCAGGCTTCTTTCATTTGCATTTCAACAAAAGTCCTTGCTGAGGTCTGAAAGGAGCAGGGTAAAACTGCTATTCTGAGCAGACACCTCAGGCCTAAGGCATTTTAACCATAATTTTGAGGTTCGGATGTTGAAAATTATGATACAATTTTAAGATGAAATTCACAAAATTTTATATCTTTACATCTTGTTTTGTCAACAGATACCATAATATGATTTACTATCCTTGTCCAAATTAATGCACTGGTACACACTGTGATATTTTCTCAGTCTACCCAATTCAAAATTGGTGAAAAATAAAACTGAATGTTTGGGAAGTTACTTGCCAACTTGGAAGTAGAGTGCTTTAGTTTTCCATCCTAAGCATTTAAGTTATCTGGCATGAATTATCTGAAATCATAAACTAAACAATTCCCTAAACCCGACTTTTAACTGCAAGATTGAGCAATGCTACAAAAACCCATCCAGATACCAGATTGTTACAATAAAACACCATCATTTAGACACACATTGAACTAATATCATTCCCAAGAAACAATTTATAATATCAGCACATTATTGCACATGTCTTAAAGGGCCAGAAACAAAGACACAAGACAGACAGAAAGGAGCTCCAGACTATGGCTGACAGACAGAAGCCTTAAAAACAGAGCAGATAAGAGAAAAATCTCCTACACCAGTGGCAGGATACATGTCCTCACAAGGGGATCAGATGTTTTCACAGATGGCAACCTGAAATGTAATATCAAGGGTTTCCATGGTGACTTTATTGCATTTAGTGTCTCCTTTTTCTTTTTCTTTTTTTTAAGAAGACAGAGGTGGCATAATCCTTACAGTGCAGGGAACGAAGGAAGGAATTCCCTGAAGCAACAGGGCTTTGGTAGATCCTGGGAGTCCCTCAGTCCCTCCTTTTACTTATAGGATTAACTCCTCTGGTTTGGTTCCACCCCAATCTCGCTCCATCTCCTAACATTTCAGTGGTCAGCTCTCAAAAAGTTCCAGGGTCGGGGGGTTATCAAAATTTGTAACTTAAATTTCGGTTTCTGACCTTGAAGCGAATTAATACCTATTTAATAATGAGGACAGGGTTTGAGAAAAATAAAAATGGAGGTTTACTGCTTTGCTAACAAAGCAGAGACACAGGGGACTCTGCCCAATGGTTGTGACTCTCTTGAACTGGAGCAACAAGGGGTTTTAAAGGAGTTTCCATTGTTAACCTGGGAGATACTCTGTTCTTTGGTGGCCAGCAGGCATTGCCCTCTGCAGTGGGTGAGTTCCAGGCTGCCAGCTAGGGGCTTCTCTCATCCTGCTTAACAAAGGGGGGTAAACTTCAACACAGTTTTTTAGAACACAGTCCAAAGGGTGTAAGGCTTACTTGCTTTATTACCCATTTTTACGTCCAATATCTTTAAGTTTTTACCACAGAAATCACACAACAAAATGCACAAAAACAAACAAACAAGAAAACATATAGAACACAGAACAAAACACAAAGAAACAGAAACCTGGTGAAGATACAGAAAAACAGAGGAGCAATGAAATGTCTTGCTGAAGCTCCGGGGTAGGAGCTCCTGCGTGCCCGGCTGCACCTTTCTACCCTTTCAGAGAAATTCCATACAGAACAGAACAGAGGACAGAACAATTCTTGTTACTGTCCTGGACAGGAGTACATGTGAGCCTCCCCAGGCCACCTCTCTGTCATCAGAAGACATCTCCCTTAACCGGATATCAGATGTTATAAAGGCACCACCTACCTATGGAGGCCTCCTCCACCAGGTGCTTGCTAATAGTTTTAGTGCGATGGTTCACTGCAGTGCTCCCTGGACCAAATGCTCACTCCAAGGCTTTGGAACTTGGCTCTCCAGCCCTGAGCCCTGGAGGAAAGGCCAGCGTCAGAATTTCCAGCAGTCTGGTCTTATGATCTGGTAACGTCATCTCGCTGGGGAACTCCAAAATGTTAGACCAGGATGCAAGAAAATACCACTGACTCCAATTAAAATCAAATTAAGGCAAGCTTATTAGTTCAACCGGCTAGGCTGACTCTCCTTCTCAAAACGGCTGGAAAAAGACAGCATCCCCACCTTTCCTACACCCCAGCTTTATAGCCCAAAAAGTTACACAAAAAGGGAGTATCAGAAAACAGAACTTTGACAAGCATCACACTAATTGTAGTTTACATTTTTTATTTGCTGGCCCCAGCATCAGAAATTATGAGGACCATTAGAGCCTCAGAGAGGGTCGTTGTCTGGCCAGGGAAGGCCAATATTTATGAGGTTTCAGTAAGGTTTCAGAGAGGGCTGTGATCTGGTCAGTAAGACAGGCATGGGTGAGTTCAAGGCATGGGCAGGCATTCCAAGCAGGTTCAGAATTTGCAGTAATTTATAGTAAAGCAAAAATTATCTTTCCATGGCTTTGTGGCAAGATGGCTCCCAATATTAATGAAAGATCAGGTTGAGTGATCACCCCTGTCCCTTCCTTTTGGAAACTCCTCTACCACCTCCAAGGTTGTGAACTCCTGAGCATTTTCCATTCCAGATAAGTATTCACAGAATGTCTAACTCTTCTCCTCTAATTGTGTCTTACTTGGGGCAAAGGTAATGTCAAAGCATTGTTCTGGATGAGAGTGGGAAGATTATTGTATATCACATATTTGCATACACATTGGATTCATTTTCCAATTTTCCATTTGAAATACTGAATTCCTGGCACTAACCCATACCCTACTAGACTCTGACTAATAATCCTAATATGATGGTGAAACATAACCCAAGCAGAATAGAAATACAAGCCGTTCAGAGGAGGCATGGTGTGTAGTTGGAATTGCCTTTTGCATTATATAGTATAGGAGCTATAAATCTAGTCAATTTTTTGTTGAAATAATTCTACATGTGTTTTTAAAGTTAACAAAAATGGGAATCCTGTCTCCCTTTCTCTGTAGCACATGTATTTTTATATGCACATAGAGAATCCTACCTGGTATCACACGTACATACTTGTGAGGTGGCTGAATTGGCAGATACAAATTGTGAGAAGAGATCACTACTCCTAAACGCTGTTCAAACTGAAAATTCAACCTATGGATGAGCTTCCTAGTTCAATAACATTATACATAAATCCATGTTCAGTAAAATGAATATTTTTGCATCTGTGGATTATATATATTTCATGATGAATTTCGATTGGCATATATATTGCTACTTTTTTTCTTTTTTTGGTTGTTCAAAACGTTACAAAGCTTTTGACATATCATATTTCATACATTAGATTCAAGTGGGTTATGAACTCCCATTTTTACCCCAAATAAAGATTGCAGAATCACATTGGTTACATATCCATATTTTTACATAATGCCCTATTAGTTAGTGTTGTATTCTGCTACCTTTCCTATACTCTATGATCCCCCCTCTTTCCCCCTCCCATCTTCTCTCTCTACCCCATCTACTGTAATTAATTTCTCTCCTTGTTTATTTTCCCATTCCCTTCACAACCTGTTAAGTGTAATTTTGTATAACAATGAGGGTCTCCCTTCATTACCATGCAATTTCCCTTTTCTCTCCCTTTCCCTCCCACCTCATCTCTCTGTTAATGTAAATCTTTTCTTCCTGCTCTTCCTCCCTGCTCTGTTCTTAGTTGCTCTCATTATATCCAAGAAGACATTTGGTATTTGTTTTTTAGGGATTGGCTAGTTTCACTAAGCATAATCTGCTCTATTACCATCCATTTCCCTGAAAATTCCATGATTTTGTCATATTTTAGTGCTGCGTAATACTCCATGGTGTATAAATGCCACATTTGTTATCCATTCATCTATTGAAGGGCATCTAGGTTGGGTCCACAGTGCAGCAATTGTGAATTGTACTGCTAAGAACATCGATGTGGCAGTATCCCAGAGTTACACTATTTTAAGGTCTTCAGGAAATAGTCCAAGAAGGGCAATAGCTCGGTCAAATTGTGGTTCCATTCCAAGCTTTCCCAGGAATCTCCATACTGCTTTTCAAATTGGCCGCACCAGTTTGAGGAACAGCTCTCCTCATAGGCCTCATTTGGTCCATCTTCTCTACATTAAGAAGAGAGAGGCTTACTCAGACACAACCCTTCATCCTGACCAGGTTGTTTGCCAGGTTGTTTTGGTCTTTCAGGTCTTTCATAGCTGCCTACATCTTCTCCAGGGATCAAATATGCATGGACCTTTGAGGTTCTCAGTAGGTGGCAGATCCCCTACATTGCTGTATTGCAAGACGAACCCTGTCCCTTCTCTTTTGTAAAGTTAGATTGAGGGAACAGTGTATGGTTAGGGTTAATAACATGTTCAATTTGGGTTCGGAATCATTCTGATTGATGAATAATGGTATTGGGAACCTGCGATATTTATAAAACTATAGAGGTGAAATATAAGTATAAAAACAGAAATCTAGGTAAGATTTGTAGCCCAGAAGGGAATGAGGCCCTTTATTGGGATACTTAGCTTTTAATTATGTTCTGCACGTTTGTCTCAGATAAATTGATAATCAATGGCATAAAACCTTGTACCTTGGAAGATTGATTGTAGAAGAGAACATCCACTCAAATTTGGATAGTCGGTAGGATTAGGAAGAGAGTCGGTAGGTTTAGGAAGAAGAGTGAGTATAAAATTTGGATCAAATGTTCTTTAGCAATACGGTTTCATTTACACAGTGAATGTAAATGTCAGCACATGCGAAGAGTCAGTCACAATGATGAACTGCGGAAAATATAGGAAAGAAGATATCAATAGAGACATTACAAAATCAGGCAATTGTAAAGTGAATGATAGGTTTACACATTTTCAACAGGATCGAGATTGAATACATAATTTTAGGAAGAAACAAATATGTAGTCACCAATAGAAATGACATTTGAAAGCATTATGCAAACTGGAAATGGATGTTTTTAGTAATCCATATTCAACTTCCATTTAGGATTTGGTGCAATCATAAGTGTGACCTTTGCATTTTGTGCCCAGAAAATTATTGTGATAAAATATATATGTAGATCATGTGACATGAGTATTTTTTCCACCATTTCTCTGAGCAATATTTTAAGACATATAAATTAGTATTGGGGGTACAAAGTGGTGTACCCTGTGTCTATGAATATAGAGAAAATGCATGAATAGAACATACTGTAAATAAATAATATAACTGATTCCACTTTAAATAATGGATTGAATTGTTATCTGAAAATATATAAGAAATCATATATTGACATACAATCAATAATTCCAACCAGTTATATATCTAATTGTCATCTTAGGGTTATTGTTTATCATGAAGTGTGTGTGAGTTTTGCTTAAAAAGTGATTATGGAAGTCGAAAATAATGTGTTTGGAAAGAAGTCTCATGAAATTACCAGTCAAGAAATATGGAGGAATCCATGTGTTCTGAAGCAGGAAGTGATTGAAAGTGAAACAAATGCCTATAAATTTGCTAAATTGTCGATGAAATATATATCCTGTGATGTGCATAAACTGAGGAAATAGTATGTACCAGTGTTGAATAAAAATGAACGTCAAAGTACACATCATGTACCATTGGAATCTACTTGCATTGATGTTAAACTGGGTCAGTTACTGTAAAAATATTAGGATTCGCGTGCATCACTCACCGAAGTTAGTTTTCTTTTTTTTTAATTTTTATTTATGCTTGTTCAAAACATTACATAGTTCTTGATACATCATATTTGTCACTTTGATTCAAGTGGGTTATGAACTCCCATTTTTACTCCGTTTACAGATTGCAGAATCACATCAGTTACACATGCATTGATTCACATATTGCCATACTAGTGTCTGTTGTATTCTGCTGCCTTACCTATCCTCTACTTTCCCCCCTCCCCTCCCCTCTCCTCCCCTCTTCTCTCTCTACCCCCTCTACAGTAATAAATTTCTCCCCCTTGTATTATTTTTCCCTTTCTTCTTGTATGTAATTTTGTATAACCCTGAGGGTCTCCTTCCATTTCCATGCAATATCCCTTCTCTCTCCCTTTCCCTCCCACCTCTCATCCCTGTTTTAATGTTAATCTTCTTCTCATCCTCTTCATACCTATTCTGTTCTTAGTTAATCTCCTTATATCAAAGAAGACATTTGGCATTTGTTTTGAAGGGATTGGGTAGCTTCACTTAGCATAATCTGCTCTAGTGCCATCCATTTCCCTGCAAATTCTATGATTTTGTCATTTTTTAATGCAGAGTAATACTACATTCTGTATAAATGCCACATTTTTTAATCCATTCATCTATTGAAGGGCATATAGGTTGGTTCCACAGTCTTGCTATTGTGAATTGTGCTGCTATGTACATCGATGTAGCAGTGTCCCTGCAGCATGCTCTTTTTAGGTCTTTAGGGAATTGACCGAGAAGGGGAATAGCTGGGTCAAATGGTGGTTTCATTCCCAGCTTTCCAAGAAATCTTCATACTGCTTTCCAAATTGGATGCACCAATTTGCAGTCTCACCAGCAATGTACAAGTGTACCTGTTTCCCCACATTCTCACCAACACTTGTTGTTTGACTTCATAATGGCTGCCAATCTTACTGGAGTGAGATGGTATCTTAGGGTGGTTTTGATTCACCTTTCTCTGACTACTGTCCTCGGCCCATTTGTTGATTGGGTTATTTGTTATCTTATTGTTTAATTTTTTGAGTTCTTTGTATACTCTGGATATTAGGGCTCTATCTGAAGTGTGAGGAGTAAAGATTTGTTCCCAGAATTTAGGCTCCCTATTTACCTCTCTTATTGTTTCTTTTGCTGAGAAAAAACTTTTTGCTTTGAGTAAGTCCCATGTGTTGATTCTAGTTATTAACTCTTGTTATTAACTCTTGTGCTATGGATGTCCTATTGAGGAATTTGAAGCCCGACCCCACAGTATGTAGATCGTAGCCAACTTTTTCTTCTATCACACGCCATGTCTCTGTTTTGATATCAAGGCCCTTGATCCATTTTGAGTGAACTTTTGTGCATGCAAGAGAAAGGGATTCAGTTTCATTTTGTTACATATGGATTTCCAGTTTTTCCAGCACCATTTGTTGAAGATGCTATCCTTCCTCCATTGCATGCTTTTAGCTCCTTTATCAAATAGAAGATTGTTGTAGCATTGTGGATTAATCTCTGTGTCCTCCATTCTGTACCATTGGTCCACCCGCCTGTTTTGGTACCAGTACCATGCTGTCATTGTTACTATTGCTCTGAAATTTAGTTTGAAATCTGGTATCGCTATACCGCCTGATTCACACATCCTGGTTAGAATTGCTTTTGCTATTCTGGATCTTTTATTATTCCATATGAATTTCATGATTGCTTTCTCTATTTCTACAAGAAATGCCGTTAGGATTTTGATTGGCATTACATTAAACCTATAGAGAACTTTTAGGAATATCACCATTTTGATGATATTAGTTCTCCCTATCCATGAACAGTGTATATTTTTCCATCTTCTAAGATCTTATTCTACTTCTCTTTTTAGGGTTCTGTAGTTTGCATTGTATAAATCTTTCACCTCTTTTGTTAGGTTGATTCCCAAGGATTTTAGTTTTATTTTTTGAGGATATTGTGAATGGAGTGTTTTTTTTTTTTCTCATTTCCGTTTCAGAAGTTTTGTCACTGATATACAGAAATGCCTTTGACTTATGAATGTTGATTTTATATCCTGCCACATTGCTGAAATCCTTTCTTACTTCTAGTAGTTTTTTTTGTAGACCCTTTTGGGTCTTCTATATATTGAATCATATCAGCTGCAAGTAGTGATAATTTAAGTTATTCTTTTCCTATTTTCATGCCTTTTATTTCTTTCATCTGTCTAATTGCTCTGGCCAGTGTTTCGAGAACTATATTGAATAGAAGTGGTGGTAGAGGACATCTCTGTGTTGTTCCAGATTTTAGAGGGAATGCTTCAATTTTTCTTCATTCAGAATAATGCTAGCCTGAGGCTTAACATAGATAGCTTTTACAATGTCGAGGTAAATTCCTGTTATCTCTAGTTTTTCAAATGTTTTGAACATAAAGGGATGCTAAGGGTCTATCCTTCTTATTTATTTTTTGCAGAACCAAGCTTTAGTTTTGTAATTTTTTCAATAGTTTCTTTTGTTTCAATTTTGTTGTTTTCCGCCCTGATTTTAGTTATTTCTTGCCTTCTGCTACATTTGCTGTTGTTTTGCTCTTCCTTTTCTAGGGCTTTGAGATGAAGTGTGAGCTCATTTATTTGTTGTTCTTTCCTATTTTTGAGGAATGACGTCAAGGTGGTGAATTTCCCTCTTAAAACACCTTTCATTGTGTCCCATAGACTCCGATATGTTGTTTCTGTATTTTCATTTATCTTGAAGAATTTTTTGATTTTCTCATTTATGTCTTCTGTAACACATTAATCATTCAGTAACATGTTGTTCATTTTCAATGTGATGTAGGATTTTTCCTTCCTTGTTTTTCATTGGTTTCCAGATTCATTCCATTACAATCCAATAAAATTCATGGTATTAAGTCCACCCTTTATATTTACTGAAGGTTGCTCTATGGCATAATATATGGTCTATTTTTTAGAAGGATCCATGTGCTGCTAAAAAATATTATATCCACTTGATGATGGTTGATATATTCTATATATGTCAGTTAAGTCAATGTTATTGATTGTGATATTGAGTTCTATAGTTTCTTTATTCAACTTTTATTTGGAGGATCTGTCCAATGGTGAGAGAGGTGTGTTGAAGTCACCCATAATTATTGTGTTGTGGGCTATTTGATTCTTGAACTTGAGGAGAATTTGTTTTATGAACGTCACAGCACCATTTAATGGTGCGTAAATATTGATAATTTTTATGTCTTGTTGGTGAATGGTTCCTTTTAACAGTATATAATTTCCTTCATTATCCCTTTTGATTAAATTAGTCTTGAAGTCGATTTAATTCGATTTGAGGATGGCCACCACTCCTTGCTTATGAGGACCGTGTGCATGGTATATTTTTTCCCAACCTTTCACCTTCAGCCTGTGTATGTCTTTTCCATTCAGATATGTCTCCTGGAGGCAACATATTGTTGGATTTGTTTTTTGAATCCAAGTTACAAGCCTATGTTGCTTTATTGGAGAGTTTAAGCCATTAATGTTTAGTGTAACTATTGATATATGGTTTCTACTGCCAGCCATGTTTGAATATTTATCGCTTTTTAAAATTTACTTTGTTTCTCCATGATTAGCTTTTCCCCCGCCCTCTGTCATTACTGAGGCACTTCCCACTGATGGTTTTGGTTGTTGTTTTTCATTTCTTTCTCGTGTAGTGTTTTGCTCAAGACACTTTGCAATGGTGGTTTTCTGGCTGCAAATTCTTTTACCTTTGTTTATCATGAAAGATTTTTATTTCCTTGTCGTACCTGAAGCTGAATTTTGCTGGATACAGAATTCTTGTTTGGCATCCATTGTCTTTCAATGTTTGAAATACGTTGTTCCAGGATCCTCTCACTTTCAGTGTCTGTGATGAAAAATAGGTTGCTAACCTTATTGGTTTACCCCTGAATGTAATCTTCCTCCTTTCTCTTGAAGCTTTTAAAGTTTTCTCTTTGTTCTGTATATTGGATAGCTTCATAACAATGTGTCTTGGCGTTGGTCTACTGTGATTTTGTGTGCTCTGTGTCCTGTAAGCATCTTCAATTTGTATATCCATTTCCTTTTTTATTTCTGGAAAATTTTCATTCAAATAGTTTGAATCTCTGTACCTTCCTCTAACCAGATGACACATAAGTTTGGTTTTTTTATGTTATACCATATCTCTTGGATGTTTTTCTCGTGATTTTTTACCAGCCTTTCTGTGTTGGCTAGACTCTTTTCAAGATGATATATTTTGTCTTCATTATGTGACATTCTGTCTTCTACTTGCTCCACACGGTTAGTGATACTCTCAATTGAGTTTTTAATTTGGTTTATCGTTTCCTTCATTTCTAGAAATATTCTTTGAATATTTATAATCTCTATCTCCTGATAAAGAAGATTAACTTCTTCTTTTATCTGTTTATGTAATTCATTTTCAATGTGTTCTTTCACTGTATTTATTTGCTCTCTCGTATCCTCTTTAAGGTTCCATTTCATCTGTATAAGGTATTCCTTGAGTTCTTTATATGACCATTTTTCTGATAATTCTAGGTCCTCCTGAATATTTAGGTTATCCTTCATTGTTTGTACTCCTTTTCTTTCTTGCTTTTTAATGCTGCTCATGTTACTTCTTGTTCTGTTTGAGTGCTGAGTTACTTCTTATTCTTATAAATTTATTTGAAGCTTGGGAGGAAAGATATTAGAAGGGATGGGAAGAAGTCACTAAAGAGAATGAGAATAGGCAGGTAGAATTCAAGGATGGGGGAATAAGAAAATTGAAAAGAAATGAAAAGACAAAAGAAAAAAATAGAAAATAAAGAAAGAAATAATTTTTTTAAAATAATAATGATAATTAAAAAATGAAAATTAAAATTTAAAATAATAATAATAGTAAAATTAAAAAAATAAAAACATTAAAATAAGTTAAAGAACAACACAAAAAATTTAAATGAAAGAAAAAAAATAAAAATAAAATAATAATAATAATAATAATACATGCAGTAATAGAGTTCAATTAACTTCTCTTCCAGTAGGTGGAGCTGTGCTCACTGGGCCAAGCTTCTCCTCTCAATAGGTGGGAACCAATCACTGTGCAGCAGCTCTTCCTCCCAGACTGGGCGGGTCTCTAATCCTGAGTGCCTAGGACCTTCTCTAGTGTTTCCTCAAGCCAGGCTCCGCTCAACTGTGACGCTCACCACAATACTTGCTACACGTCAGGTCTCTGCTCCTGGTAGCCCTGTTTTCATCAACGCTTGGCACTCTCTCCCTGTTTGCCTCCCTCAGACCCTAAGTTTATAGAGCTTGGGGCTGGGAACCCCCAGCGAATTTGCTTGCTCTCTGGTATCCATGCCCATATTAGCTGGTGTAAGAGACCTCAGTTGTCAGCACTGGTAGGAGCGGTAGCCAGGAATTCCACGCCACAAGTCCCACAGCACACATGATTCCCTCGGTCTGGCCATCTTTCTCACGGGAGACCTGGGAGGGCCCCTTAAGGGAGAGCTGGGAGGGCCCCTTAATGTTTCCCCGCTGTGTGGAGAGAGATGCATAGGGAATTACTCACCTGTCGTACTGGTTTCAATGAAGTTATCTCCTCTGCCCATGACATCAGTTCTCTTCCACGGTGGTATCCCATGCAAATGGTGACCATTCGTTCCTTTTGCCAGGTGACCAATGCAATGGATGGGTCCTGACTGTGTCTCCAAAGCCCCATTTCAATCCAGTGGCCTTTTACCTCTGTAAATTCAGAAGGGCCGACCAGTTATTTCAGAGGGAACGTTAGTTCTGAGTCACAAGAAGCAGGCAAATCTGAGCTTCTATGCAGCCGATCCGGGCTCTGTGTGTTTTCTCAGGGGCCCAGACTGTTCGCACCAGATCCACGTCAGGTCAGCATTGCCTAGTGATTCTGAACAAACAGCATTTAGACAGTTTACGACTCCCTATGCCTGCGCAGCTAATGAGGTCAGATACTTGATTTCTCCATGTCCGCCACCATGTTGGATCTCTTATATTGCTACTTTTTAATGTCTGTGCGTGTGCGTGTGTGTGTGTGTGTGTGTGTGTGTATATATATATATATATATATATATATATATATATATATATATCAATATAAGATTTCTTATATATTTTTAGATATCAATTCAATTCATTATTTGAAGTGGAACCAGTTATATTATTTATTCACAGGATGGTCTATTCATGCATTATCTCTATATTCATAGACACAGGGTACACCTCTGTGTACCCCTAACACTAATGTATATGTCTTCAAAATATTGCTCCCAGAAATGGTGGAAGAAATACTCATGTCACCTGATCCACATATATATTTTATCACAGTAAAATTCTGAACAAAAAATGTAAAGGTCACACTTATGATTGTACCGAAGCCTAAAAGAAAAGTGAAAATGTTTAACTAAAAACATCCATGTGAAGGTTGCCTAATGCTCTCAAATGTCAATCCTATTGGTGACAACATATTTGTTTCTTCCAATGATTATATATTCAAATTAAACCCTGTTGAAAATGTCTAATCCTATAACTCACTTTATACTTTGCCTGATTTCATAATGTCTCTATTGATAACTGCTTTCCTACTTATTTTCCCCAGTTCATCATTGTGACTGACTCTTCATATGTGCTGACATTTTCATTCATTCTCTAACCGAAACCCTATTGCTAAAGAACTTTTGGTCCAAATACTATACTCACTCTTCTTCCTAAACCTACCGACTATCTTCCTAATCCTACCGACTATCCATTTTTAACTGGATGTTCTCTTCTACATTAAATCTACCAAGGTACAAGGTCCTGTGCTTCAAATCATACCTAGATTTCTGTTTCCATACTTATATTTCACCTCTATGTTCTTTTAATTATCGCAAGTTCCCAATACCATTATTCATCGCACAGAATGATTCCTAACCCAAATTGAACCTGTTATTAACCCTAAACATACACTGTTCCCTCAATCTCATTTTACAGAAGAGCAGCGACAGAGTTGTTCTTAAAATACAGGGAATTAGGGGACCTTCCACCTGCTGAAAACCTCAAAGGTCCATGCAGAAATGATACCTGGAGAAGTTGTAGGGAGGTATGAAAGACCTGAGAGAGCAAAAGTCCTATTCCATGGCAAACAACCTGGTCAGGATAAAGGGATGTGTCTGAATCAGCCTCTCTCTACTTATGTTAGAGAAGATGACTAAACCAGACCTGTGTGGAGAGCTGTTCCCAGGTGCCTATGGTTGATATACCATTCTAACTTGTGCAAGTGTTCCAGGAAGTAGGAGCAGCCTCCATCTCATGGGACCCTTGGAAGCAAGTGTTAGGACAAACTGGTTGCCAAGACAGTGACCTCATTCATTCAATTCCAAAGAAAGTGACATACCTCATTTCCTTGGTGATGGAACTCTATGATCTTTGTATCCTAGTGGCCAGGCACCCAGACGCTATCCCATTCCCAGTCACAGTGGTCTCACTTGTTTGGATTTACCAAGGACAGAGTCAGTATTTCTTGGTACCTACTAATGTGAGGATGGCCAAATGCCAGGAGAGCACTGAAGAGGTACCTTTTCTGAGAAAGCCAGTAGTGGCTCACCACTATTTCCTGACAACTTCACAGAGTTAGCCAAGGAAACCAGACCTGAGAGAGGACAGACTATTTCGAAGGAATATAGTATGGCCGAGCAGTTAGAGGACACTCCAGATAGTCACAGATCTACATGGGGGAAGGAGGTGCCATTATGGGAGTGGGTGTGGGTTTGTGGTTTTGCCTCATGTTCTAACAAAAGGTAGGAATGGCGGTTTGTTTGGATTGAAGTGGACTGTTTCGAGTAAGTCATTTGACAAGGTGAGTGTTTCTATGTTTGTGTATCCGACTATGTCCATTGTTGTAGACATTAGAAAAGAGAATGCATTAATGGATGTGTCCTGTCTAGTATAAATCTTACCATAATTCATCCTGCTCAATTTATGAATGGACTGCACCTTGTCTTATCGATGGGCAACACCTGCTATCATCCTAAGTTTCTGTTTTCTTCCTGAATTCTGGCCAGTCTCCAGAATAGGCTCAGGGATTTGTGTGCAAGATATGTACCACCTCCAAGCTCTGTGACATGGCCATATACTGGATAGCTGAAGAGAATGGAGATCATCTCAGAAAACTCAGATATCAGTGTGACCAGGAAAGTCTCAGTGGAGAAACCCTGCTTTGGGCCTTTTGCTTACCTTATGTTCTGTTGCCCTGAATGTCAGGAAGGTCTTTGCCTCAGGCCACCCCTTTGTGAAGCCTGAAGAAAACAGTTTTAAATTTGAAATGAATAGGCATCACCTGTGGCTCTTTGCTTAATTGCTTTGGAAAGGGATGTGTCTGAATTAGCCTCTTGGCCTTGTATGTGGCTGTGATTTTTATTCTCAGCACATGATGGATCCAAAGAATGATCGCATGTGCGCATCCAAAACCAAAATGGCCAAAAGATCAGTCATTGTGGATGAAGTCTCTCGCCTTCTTCTGTTAGGTTCCTGACATTCATCAAGTGAGAATACTGATCCTTTGGGTCAAATGAGTTCTTGAAATCTCTGCCGAGGTGCTTGGCTTTTCTCATGACTCTATTTCACATAAATATTCCATACCTGAAAGTCAGTAGGCCTCAAATTGGAGAAACAGAGCAGCATGAATGGCAGGCTTATTTGACCACTCCTGGTTCATATTAAGAGTGTCCAGGCCACCCTGACTTTAGGCAAATGAGGGGCAAGTGAGATTATTTTGGACACTACCAATGGCTGCACCCCTCATGGAAACCTCCAGCCAGAGGTCATGATGAGTGAATATATGGAAGAAGATGAGGGCCATGTGGGAGTGTTTTGGTTTTAATTGTGGTCATTTGTGTGGCGGTTGGAAGAAATGTCTGGGTCCACCTGGGCTTGAACTCTGGTGTGATTCCCCATAGAGACTTAGTTCTGGAACTCACCTCAGAGGAGTATTGCCATGAATTGTTTTGGGATTTTAGGAGGCCATGCATGAGAGTTGCCCTTGGAAACTGAGATCTGGCTTTCCACAGAGCACTGGGAATCTCAGCCAGCATATCACATGATATAATTGTGAAAAACTTGCAGCCATAGTTGAGAGTCAAAACACACATGGACCTCACATTTTACACCTCAATGTGCCTGGCTTCATGTGACCTTTTCCCCACTCTTTGGGAAGCCTTGCCTGTGAGAGTTCTCCAGAGTTTTCATTTAAATTAGCTTCCTCAACATTTAGTGGTTCCTGAATGAATTGAAACCCAGAGTTTCTCCAACTTCATCCTTGAAAAATGGCTTGATAAATACCATGAATTTTTGGAAGTTCCCACAACCAGGTGGCACTGGAGAACATTTGGATGTCCTGTTGCTGATTATGAGTATACCAGACAATGCCTTGATTGACTGGGTTTCATGAAAATGGTGTAGAACAGAGATGCCAGTAAGTTGGAGTCTGCTGAGTAGTGGGCCTAGAGCAGTGGTGGGCAGGTGTGTGATGAAACATCAGTGGTAGGGCCATGAGGATCTACCATTGGATTCCAAATGGCTTGTGACTGACATGGTGCAGCCAGCAGTCCCTTATATGTAAAGGCATCTTGTTATATGGTGAGGTTTCAGGTCAATGTTCTGAATCAGGTTGATATGGACGAGGGGGCAATGGGGCAAGCTAGGAGGGATAGAAGCCTGGTTGGTGCATTCTCCTGCAGACCCTGACCCAACACACGTGACAGAACTCCCTCCAGCAATATGTCCCAGTTGAGCTCCTGGTATTTCGTGAAGCAAATACCAAACTCCCAGTGCAGCAGGAAAAACACCACAAAAAGTGTAGGAGGACCAAATGGCTTCGCAGTCAACAGGGAGAGACACTTAGTCCTCAGTGGTCACAGTTTACCTACAAAGAGAGGATTCAGCATTGCTGCCTCATCTTCATTGGAAAATAAGAAACCATGTCCTTCAGGTCACATAGATGCAGAACCAGCTTTGATGGTCTCACTACTAAAGAAGCCAAATCTCCTGACAACAACATATATTTCAAGTGCCCAAACTCAGAGGCAGTTTCTCAAAAAGTTTTTAGGCTCTCAGAGCTCCCTGTTTGTGCTGTGTTTACCCTGTCCCTTACTTTTGGAAACTCCTCTACCACCTCCATGGTTATGAACTCTTGAGCATTTTCCATTCCAGATATGTATTCACTGATTTTCTAACTCTTCTCCTCTAATTATGGTTTACCTGGGGTGAAGGTAATGTCAAGGCATTTTTCTGGATGAGAGTGAGAGGATATCAGACCTTAACAGATATTTGTGAAGCACATATTTGCTTACACATTGAATTCATTTTCCAATTTTCCTTTTGAAATACTGAATCCCTGACACTAACCCATACCTACTAGAATCAGACAACTCATCCTAATATAATGGAGAAAAATAACCCAAACAGAATAGAATTTCAAGCAGTTCACAGGAGGCATCTTGTATAGTTGGACTTGCCTTTTGCATTATATATGGTAGGAGTTATAAATCTAGTCAATTTTTATTTGAAATAGTTCTCCATGTGTTTTTAAAGATAACAAATGTGTGAAATCCTGTTTCCCTTTCTCTGTAGCCAATTCACACATGTATATTTATATGCACATATAGAATCCTACCAGGAATCCCACGTACATTTTTGTGAGGTTTCTCACTTCGCAGATTCAAATTGTGAGAAGAGATCACTCCTCTTAAACGCTGTTAGAACTGAAGATTCAAACTATAGGGGAGCTTTCTAGTAGAACAACATTATACATATACTCATGTTCAGTAAAATAATTATTTTTGCATCTGTGGATGATATATATTTCCTGATGAATTTTGATTTTCATATATATTGCTGCTTTTTAATGTCTGTGTGTAGTTTGTATGTGTGTGTGTGTGTGTATATATATATATACACACACACACTATTCAGATTTTTCAATATATAAAATATATGTGTCTTATATACACTTTCTAAATTCATTCATGTTCATGTATATGGATTTATAATCAACTTTTCACAAGATTATTTTCCGAAATATTCATCCACCTGAAATACATATTTGTTTCCTAGTACTGACAACAAACTTCAGTGAATGGTGCCTAAAAATTCTAATAATTTTACAGTAACTGACCCAGTTTACCACCAATGCAAGTAGATTCCTATGGGACATGATATGTAATTTGAGGTTCATTTGTATTCAACACTGGTACATTATTATTTCTTCAGTTTTTGCACATCATACGATATATATTTCATCCACAAGTTCACAAATTTACAGGCATTTGTTTCAACTTTAATCAATTCCTGTTTCAGAACTCAAGTATTATCAGGGTTTCTGAACTCGTCTTTTCATGACGCTTCTTTCCAAACAAGTTATTTTCGATTTCCATAATCACTGGTGAAGTAAAACTCACACCCTTCGTGATAAACCAAAACACTAATATTACCATTATATGTATACCATTTTGGAAAGAATGATTGTATATCAATATAACATTTCCTGTAATTTTTCAGATATCAGTTCAATCCATTATTTATAGTTGGAACAAGTTATATTATTTATTCACAGTATGTTCTATTCATGCTTTATCTTTATATTCATAGACACAGTGTACACCTCTTTGGACCCCCAATACTAATTTTACGTCTTCAATATATTGCTACCAGAAATGGTGGAAGAAATACTTATGTCACCTGATCTACATATACATTTTATCACAATAATATTCTGAAAAAAAATGTAAAGGTCACACTTATGACTGTACCAAAGCCTAAAAGGAAAGTGAACATGGATTAATAGAAACATCCATGTCCATGCTGCCTAATGCTCTCAAATGTCAATCCTATTGGTGACAACATATTTGTTTCTTCCTAAGATTATATATTCAAACTCAACCCTGTTGAAAATGTCTAATCCTATCACTCACTTTATATTTTGCCTGATGCAATAATGTCTCTATTGATATCTGCATTTCTACATATTTTCCCAGTTTATCATAGTGACTGACTCTTCATATGTGCCGACATTTACATTCACTCTCTAACCGAAACCATATTGCTAAAGAACTTTTGGTCTAAATCCTATAATCGCTCTTCTTCCTAAACCTACTGACAATCTTTCTAAACCTACTGACTATCCCTTTTTACTGGATGTTCTCTTCTACGTTCAATCATCCAAGGTACAAGGTCCTATGCCATTGTATATTGAATTATCTGAGACATCTTTAGAGAACATAAATCAAGCTAAGTATCCCAATCAAGGGCCCAATGCCCTTCTGGGTTTCAAATTATACCTAGATTTTTATTTTCATACTTATATTTCACCTCTACATTCTTGTAAATCTCACAGGTTGCCAATACCATTATTCATCGCACAGAATGATTCCTAACCCAAATTGAACCTGTTATTAACCCTAAACATACACTGTTCCCTCAATCTCATTTTACAGAAGAACAGGGACGGAGTTGTTCTTACAATACAGGAAAGTAGGGGACCTTCCACCTGCTGAAAACCTCAAAGGTCCATACAGAAATGATACCCGGAAAAGTTATAGGCAGCTATGAAGGACCTGAGAGAGCAAAAGTCATCTTCCATGGCAAACAACCTGGTCAGGATGAAGGGATGTGTCTTAATCAGCCTCTCTCTTCTTATTGTAGAGAAGATGGACCAAATCAGGCCTGTGTGGAAAGCTGTTCATGGGTGCCTATGGTTGATATACCATTCTAACTTGTGAAAGTGTCACAGGAAGTAGGGGCAGCCTCCATCTCATGGGACCCTTGGAAGCAACTGTTAGGAAAAAGGGGTGCCAAGGCAGTGGCCTCATTCAGTTCCAAAGAAAGTGACATATCTAATTTCCTTGGTGATGGAACTCTCTGAACTTGCTATCCAAGAACCAAGACACCGAGAGGCAATCCCAGTCCAAGTCCCTGTGGGCTCACTTCATTGGATTTTCCAAGGACAGAGTCAGTCTTTCTCGGTACCTAATGATGTGAGTATAGCCAAATACCAGGAGAGCACTGAAGAGGTACTTTTCCTGAGAAAGCAGGTAGTGGCTCGCCACTTTTTCCTGACAACTTTACAGAGTTGGTCAAGGAAAGCAGATCTGATAGAGGACACGCCATTTCGGGGGAACATAATATGGCCCACCAGTCAGAGTTAACTCCGGAGAGTCACAGAACTACTTGAGGGAAGGAGGTGCCTTTGTGAGTGTGGGTTTGTTGTTTTGTCTCATATTCTGAGAATAGGTAGGGAAGGCGGTTTGTTTGATTTGGAGTGAACTGTTTCTAGTAAGTCGTTTGACAAAATGAGTGTTTCTATGTCTGTGTATCCCACTGTGTCCGTGGTTGTAGACATGAGAAAAGAGAATGCAACAATGGATGTGTCCTGTCTAGTAGAAAGCTTCCCATTATGCATCCTGCCTAATTTATGAATGGAGTGCGGCTTGCCTTATGGATGAGCAATACCTATTACCTTCCTAAGTCCCTGTTTTCTTCTGAATTCTGGCCACTCTCCAGAATAGGCTCATGGTTTTGTGTCCAAGATATGCAACAACTCCAAGGTCTGTGACATGGCCATGTACAGGATAGCTGAAGGGAATGGCCAGCATCTCAGAAAACTCAGATATCAGTGTGACCAGGAAAGTCTCAGTGGATATACCCTGCTTTTGGCCTTTTGCTTACCTATTGTTCTGTTGCCCTGAATATCAGGAAGGTCTTTGCCTCAGGCCACCCCTTTGTGAAGCCTGAAGGAAACAGTTTTCAAATGGAAATGAATGGGCATCACTTGTGGCTCTTTCTTAGTTGCTTTGGAAAGGGATGTGTCTTAATTAGACTCTTGGCCTTGTATGTGGCTGTGACTTTGATTCTCAGCAGCTGATGGATCTAAAAATGATCCCATGTGTGCATCCAAAACCATAATTGCCAAAAGATCAGTCATTGTGGATGAAGTCTCTCGTCTTCCTCTGTTAGGTTCCTGACCTCCATCAAGTGAGAATAGGTATTCCTTGGGTCAAATGAGTTCTTCAAATCACTGCAGAGGTGCTTAGGTTTTCGTATGACTCCAAATCACATAAAGAATCTATACTTGAAAGTCAGTAGGCCTCAAATTGGAGAAACAGAGCAGTATTAATGGGAGACTTATTTGATCACTCCTGGTTCACAGAAAGGGTGTCCAGGCCAACATGACTTTAGGCAAATGAGGGGCAAGGGAGTTTATTTGGACACTGTCTTTGGGTGAGCCCTTCATGGAAACCTCCAGACAGAGGTTACGATGAGTGACTATATGGAAGAAGATGAGGACCATGTTTGAGTGTTTTGTTTTTAATTGTGGTCATTTGTGTGGTGGTTGTAAGAAATATCTTGGTCCACCTGGGCTTGAACTCTGTTGGGATTTCCCTTAAAGACTGCGTTCTGGAAGTGAACTCAGAGAAGTATTGCCATGAATAGAAATACAGGCAGTTTAGAGGAGGCATGGTGTATATTTGGACTTGCCTTTTGCATGATACAGAGCAGGAGTTAAATCTAGTCAATTTTTTGTTGAAATAGTTCTCTATGTGTTTTTAAAGTTAAAAAATTGTGAATTCCTGTCTCCCTTTCTCTGTAGCCTATTCAGCACATATATTTTTATATGGATATATAGAATCATACCTGGTACCACACATACATTCTTGTGAGGTGGATGAGTTGGCAGATACAAATTGTGAAAAGAGATCACTCCTAATTAACCGTGTTGGAACTGAATATTCAACCAATGGGTGAGCTTGCTAGTTGAACAACATTATACATAAATCCATGTTCAGTAAAATGAATATTTTTGGATCGTTTTATGATATATATTTTATGAAAATTTTGATTGACATATATTTTGCTATTTTTTTTTCTGTGTGTGTGTGTGTGTGTGTGTGTGTGTGTTTTGTGTCATTCGCCTGTTCTGTAAAACAACTTCAGAGAGAGAGGTTAAAAATTCATGCAAAGCTCTGATGGAGGTATCTAATATCTTAGTTTTGGTCTATTGCTTCTTCTAATTGGGTCATTTGTTGTGTCCCATGGACGAGTGCAGTGGTTCCTGTGCCCACCCCTGAAGCAACTCCTATTCCGAATAGGATGGCTAAAGTGAGGGATATATGTCCCCAGTGGAAACGGGTTGTATGCCCCTCTATTTCATTTTCAAATGAACCTGCATCATGACAGAGCACTCTGGGAAACATCTGCACCATTACACAATTAATCACATCTGTTGACAATTTCTTTAAAACATAAACAATGTTTAATTATATACAATTATGCTGTTGTAGGGACGGACAAGGCAAGGTACCTAAGATAGCAACGAAGACAGGGAAACCGTCCTATTTGGTTGCAACCAGATTCAGAGGGCATTGCTTCTGTTGTAATCAATTATTCTCCTGAAACTCAAGTTTAGGTAGTTTCAGAATTTTGTACCCAACATGTAAGGGAAGGGGCTCAGAAGTTCACAGTCTTCAGAAGTTCAAAAAAGCCGTTGTTGTTTCTGTTTTTACCTCAGTTCTGGGCAAGTTAACTTTTCAAGGACACCTGGGAGGGAAAGAGCTTTTTCCTACCTTTCTTATTTTTCACCCCTGACAGCTGTTACCATGGAGCCCTGATGGTAACTTCTTTATCTTAGAAATATAGCCATCTCTGTAAAGCCCCAGCTCATGGCCAGAGGCCTTGTTCATTATTTTGTGGAAAACAAGTAATGGGGTGTCTAGCATAGAAGTGCTTATTTTTTTAGCCAGTGGCCAAGTAGAACAAGGCAACACTAAAAGAGGAAGTTTATCTACATTGAACTCTTTTATAGGGACTCTTTTGCTGAAAGTCCTAAAGTCAGCCATGGTGAAGACTTCTGTAGAAAGTCAGTTAAGAATTTTCTGTAGGCCTGGTACAGAAGGGGAAGACAGGGAAGGTGGGGCTGACAGCAGCTCCGAGGATCTGAGAATAAGGAAGGAGAGATGTAAAAGAATAATGGGAAAGGGGTTTGGGATTTTCCTAGCAACAAAAACTTGAGCTGTAGAACAGGTAGAGCAGAGGGGAAGACAAGAGTGAGTATCCCAAAATGCATGTGAGGGACTTTAAATTTTTAGTAAACTGTTTTCAGTGATGACAAAGCAACTTTAAAGGCCATTTTCATTACATCTTTGATAGGAGTCTGAGGGCTCTCCTCAGCTAGTTTCAGCTTTGTGTTAGCTGGTAAGAGGACCTGGTGGGACCCGGGGCGGGCACGGACAGGAGAAGAGAGGAGTGAGTCGGTGGATGGGAACCTGAGTACCTGCTACTTCAGCAAGATGGCGATGGTCTGAGAACCAGCAGAGATTTGGGTTTTTGATCTAATAATTGGAGGGGAGAAATCAGGTTGCTGAGGTGAGAGTGACAGCAGAGACTCTGGAGCACAAGGCTGAAGGTGAGGATTGATTGTATAAGCATAGTTCAGGATATGAGTGAAGGATGGAAAAGGCATGCCCATAGGGGAATCTCCTTTCACCCTTTTGAGCACTTGCAGAAGTTAAAAAGGTCACACAGGGCTGGGGATGTGGCTCATTTGTAGCACGCTCGCTTGGCATGCGTGCGGCCCGGGTTCGATCCTCAGCACCACATACAAACAAAGATGTCGTGTCCAGCAAAAAACTAAAAAATAAATATTAAAAATTCTCTCTGTCTCTCTCTCTCTCACCTCTCTCTTTAAAAAAAAATAGTCACGCAGAATTTGAGGATCAAGAGACCCCTCTGGGGGCCATCGGTTTTGGTTATCTAATTGGTAATATGGCCAATGCTGTGTACTGAATTTGATGAGGAGTTTGTGTTCCATCAGGCAGCCCCTGTATGCTCACATCCCCATGACGTACAGCAAAAGTCTGCCAGGCATTCTGGGATTACTAAAAAGGAGTGATGGATTTTTCCTTTCCCCAGGTCCATGATCCTCTTAGTTATACAAGTCCGATACTTACTGCCATTAGCCCCTTGAACTAGAGACCTTTTATTTGATAGAGGGCCCAATGGGGCCTTAAGGGCTGAGTTTATTGCCCCTGTATCCACTTCAAAGTTTACTGGTGTCTCCTCCACTTCAAAAGATACGCTGAGCTCAGGGAGGGGATCTGAGCCCCGACTTTCGTAGTCATGCTGAAGAGTCAGAAAGGCTGGCTGGCGTGGCTGCCTCTTTCTAGGGCACTCTTGAACCCAGTGTCCTCTTTCTTTACAGTAGGCACATTGATCTGAGGTCAGGGGTGGCCTCTGGCGTGGGACCAGGTATCCCTTCCTGTCTCCCTGGTTCTTAATTTCTGGCCTTTCTGTTATTGTGACCGGGACCTTAGTCAACTCCTTAGTCTGTCTTTTATTTCTTTTATCCTCCTTTTGCTCCCTTCTCTTCCTCAGTTTCTCTCTTATAGTATACTTTCTCGGCTTCTCTGACTAAATCTCTCAAAGTCATATCTTGTAATCCATCTAAGCATTGTAACTTTCTTTAAATATCCAAGGCAGCATGCCCAATAAAGGCTATTGTGACAGATGATTTTTGATCCTCTGCATGAGGATCGAAAGGAGTATATCTCCTATATGCCTCCGTAATTCTCTCTAGAAACATAGAGGAAGATTCATCAGGCCCGCAGACGTGGTACCCACGTCACCCCAAATGGAGTAGGGAAAGAGCAGTGCCACTGCCTGCTCCCGGATCAGGCCCAGCCACCAGCTGGTGTGGTAGTCACGTCACCCAAATTGTAGTAGGGGCCAAGCAGGCTGCCCCCCGCACCCGCCACAAAAGCAGACCTGTGACTGACCTTCGGAACAGGCCCAGAGGCCTGCCACCATGGTAGACATGACACCCCAATTGGAGTAGTGGCAGAGCAGAGCTTTCTCCCGCGCCCAGTACAAGCACAACGGCCCACCGGCGTGGTAGTCACGTCAACCCAATTGGAGTAGGGGCAGAGCAGAGTCTTTGCCCGCACCCAGAACAGGCCCAGCGATCTGCCAGCATGGTAGTCACGACACCCCAATTGCAGTAGGGCCAAAGCAGAGCCACCACCCGCTCCCGCAAGGTAGGCAGACCTGCAACTGACCGGCGGAACAGGACTAGCGGCCTGCAAGCACAGCAGACACATCAACCCATTTGGTTCTTTGAAAAAATAAAAAAATCTACAGACCCTTAGCCATGCTAACGAAGACAAAAAGAGAGAGAACTCAAATTACTAGCATACAGGATGAAAAAGACAATATCATAACAGATATTTCAGATATACAGAAGATAATCCGAAATTATTTTGAATCTTTGTACTCTAATAAAATAGAAGACAGTGAAGGCATCGATAAATTTCTTAAGTCATATGATCTGCCCAGATTGAGTCAGGAGGATATAGACAACCTAAACAGACCAATATCAATTGAGGAAATAGAAAAAACCATCAAAACACTACCAAGTAAGAAAAGCCCAGGACCTGATGGGTATACAGCAGAGTTTTACAAAACCTTTAAAGGGGAACTAATACCAATACTTTTCAAGCTATTTCAGGAAATTGAAAAAGAGGGAGAACTTCCAAATTCATTCTATGAGGTCAACATCACTCTGATTCCTACACCAGACAAAGACACTTCAAAGAATGAAAACTACAGACCAATATCTCTAATGAGCCTAGAGGCAAAAATCCTCAATTAAATTCTGGCAAATCAGATACAAAAGCATATCAAAAAAATTGTGCACCATGATCAAGTAGGATTCATCCGTGGGATGCAAGGCTGGTTCAATATACAGAAATCAATAAATGTTATTCATCACATCAATAGACTTAAAAATAAGAACCATATGATCATCTCGATAGATGCAGAAAAAGCATTCGACAAAGTACAGCATCCCTTTATGTTCAAAATTCTAGAAAAACTAGGGATAACAGGAACATACCTCAATATTGTAAAAGCAATCTATGCTAAGTCTCAGGCTAGCATACTTCTGAATGGAGAAAAATTGAAGGCATTCCCCCTAAAATCTGGAACAAGACAGGTATGCCCTCTTTCACCACTTCTGTTCAGCATAGTTCTCGAAACACTGGCCAGAGCAATTAGAGAGATGAAAGAAATTAAAGGCATATAAATAGGAAAAGAAGAACTTAAATTATCACTATTGCAGATGACATGATTCTATTCCTAGCAGACCCAAAAGGGTCTACAAAGAAACTAATAGAGCAAATAAATGAATTCAGCAAAGTGGCAGGATATAAAATCAACACTCATAAATCAAAGACATTTTTGAATATCAGTGACAAATCCTCTGAAACGGAAATGAGGACAACCACTCCATTCACAATATACTAAAAAAAAAAAAAATAATAATTGGGAATCAACCTAACAAAAGAGGTGCAAGTTTTATACAAGGAAAACTACAGAAACCTAAAGAGAAAAATAGAGGAAGATATTAGAAGATGTAAAAATATACCCTGTTCATAGATAGACAGAACTAACATCATCAAAATGGCGATATTACTAAAAGTTCTCTATAGGTTTAGTGCAATGCCAATCAAAACCCAACGGCATTTCTTGTAGAAATAGAGAAAGCAATCATGAAATTCATATGGAAAAATAAAAGACCCAGAATAGCAAAAACAACACTAAGCAGGAAGTGTGAATCAGTCGGTATAGGGATACCAGACTTCAAACTATACTGCAGAACAATAGTAACAAAAATAGCATGGTACTGGTACCAAAACAGGTGGGTGGACCAATGGTACAGAATAAAGGACACAGAAACCAATCCAAAAAATACAACTATCTTACATTTGATAAAGGGGCTAAAAGCATGCAATGGATGAATGATAGCATCTTCAACAAATGGTGCTGGGAAACCTGGAAATCCATATGTAACAAAAAGAAACTGAATCCCTTTCTCTCGCCATGCACAAAAGTTAACTCAAAATGGATCAAGGAGCTTGATATCAAATCAGACATGGTGTCTGATAGAAGACAAAGTTGGCTACGATCTACATACTGTGGGGTCGCCTCCAAATTCCTTAATAGGACACCCATAGCACAAGCGTTAATAACTAGAATCAACACATGGGACTTACTCAAACTAAAAAGGTTTTTTCTCAGCAAAAGAAACAGTAAGAGAGGAAAATAGGGAGCCCACATCCTGGGAACAAATCTTTCCTCCTAACACTTCAGATAGAGCACTAATATCCAGAGTATACAAAGAACTCAAAAAATTAAACAATAAGATAACAAATAACCCAATCAACAAATGGGCCGAGGACAGTAGTCAGAGAAAGGTGAATCAAAACCACCCTAAGATACCATCTCACTCCAGTAAGATT
Organism: Callospermophilus lateralis; assembly: GCF_048772815.1. Taxonomy (NCBI): domain Eukaryota; kingdom Metazoa; phylum Chordata; class Mammalia; order Rodentia; family Sciuridae; genus Callospermophilus; species Callospermophilus lateralis. The sequence continues at coordinate 731,772 of NW_027516064.1, forward strand.
GGCAGCCATTATGAAGTCAAACAACAAGTGTTGGTGAGAATGTGGGGAAACAGGTACACTTGTACATTGCTGGTGAGACTGCAAATTGGTGCATCCAATTTGGAAAGCAGTATGGAGATTTCTTGGAAAGCTGGGAATGAAACCACCATTTGACCCAGCTATTCCCCTTCTCGGTCAATTCCCTAAAGACCTAAAAAGAGCATGCTGCAGGGACACTGCTACATCGATGTACATAGCAGCACAATTCACAATAGCAAGACTGTGGAACCAACCTATATGCCCTTCAATAGATGAATGGATTAAAAAATGTGGCATTTATACAGAATGTAGTATTACTCTGCATTAAAAAATGACAAAATCATAGAATTTGCAGGGAAATGGATGGCACTAGAGCAGATTATGCTAAGTGAAGCTACCCAATCCCTTCAAAACAAATGCCAAATGTCTTCTTTGATATAAGGAGATTAACTAAGAACAGAATAGGTATGAAGAGGATGAGAAGAAGATTAACATTAAAACAGGGATGAGAGGTGGGAGGGAAAGGGAGAGAGAAGGGATATTGCATGGAAATGGAAGGAGACCCTCAGGGTTATACAAAATTACATACAAGAAGAAAGGGAAAAATAATACAAGGGGGAGAAATTTATTACTGTAGAGGGGGTAGAGAGAGAAGAGGGGAGGAGAGGGGAGGGGAGGGGGGATAGTAGAGGATAGGTAAGGCAGCAGAATACAACAGACACTAGTATGGCAATATGTGAATCAATGCATGTGTAACTGATGTGATTCTGCAATCTGTAAACGGAGTAAAAATGGGAGTTCATAACCCACTTGAATCAAAGTGACAAATATGATGTATCAAGAACTATGTAATGTTTTGAACAAGCATAAATAAAAATTAAAAAAAAAAAGAAAACTAACTTCGGTGAGTGATGCACGCGAATCCTAATATTTTTACAGTAACTGACCCAGTTTAACATCAATGCAAGTAGATTCTAATGGTACATGATGTGTACTTTGACGTTCATTTTTATTCAACACTGGTACATACTATTTCCTCAGTTTATGCACATCACAGGATATATATTTCATCGACAATTTAGCAAATTTATAGGCATTAGTTTCACTTTCAATCACTTCCTGCTTCAGAACACATGGATTCCTCCATATTTCTTGACTGGTAATTTCATGAGACTTCTTTCCAAACACATTATTTTCGACTTCCATAATCACTTTTTAAGCAAAACTCACACACACTTCATGATAAACAATAACCCTAAGATGACAATTAGATATATAACTGGTTGGAATTATTGATTGTATGTCAATATATGATTTCTTATATATTTTCAGATAACAATTCAATCCATTATTTAAAGTGGAATCAGTTATATTATTTATTTACAGTATGTTCTATTCATGCATTTTCTCTATATTCATAGACACAGTGTACACCACTTTGTACCCCCAATACTAATTTATATGTCTTAAAATATTGCTCAGAGAAATGGTGGAAAAAATACTCATGTCACATGATCTACATATATATTTTATCACAATAATTTTCTGGGCACAAAATGCAAAGGTCACACTTATGATTGCACCAAATCCTAAATGGAAGTTGAATATGGATTACTAAAAACATCCATTTCCAGTTTGCATAATGCTTTCAAATGTCATTTCTATTGGTGACTACATATTTGTTTCTTCCTAAAATTATGTATTCAATCTCGATCCTGTTGAAAATGTGTAAACCTATCATTCACTTTACAATTGCCTGATTTTGTAATGTCTCTATTGATATCTTCTTTCCGATATTTTCCGCAGTTCATCATTGTGACTGACTCTTCGCATGTGCTGACATTTACATTCACTGTGTAAATGAAACCGTATTGCTAAAGAACATTTGATCCAAATTTTATACTCACTCTTCTTCCTAAACCTACCGACTCTCTTCCTAATCCTACCGACTATCCAAATTTGAGTGGATGTTCTCTTCTACAATCAATCTTCCAAGGTACAAGGTCCTATGCCATTGATTATCAATTTATCTGAGACAAACGTGCAGAACATAATTAAAAGCTAAGTATCCCAATAAAGGGCCTCATTCCCTTCTGGGCTACAAATCTTACCTAGATTTCTGTTTTTATACTTATATTTCACCTCTATAGTTTTATAAATATCGCAGGTTCCCAATACCATTATTCATCAATCAGAATGATTCCGAACCCAAATTGAACATGTTATTAACCCTAACCATACACTGTTCCCTCAATCTAACTTTACAAAAGAGAAGGGACAGGGTTCGTCTTGCAATACAGCAATGTAGGGGATCTGCCACCTACTGAGAACCTCAAAGGTCCATGCATATTTGATCCCTGGAGAAGATGTAGGCAGCTATGAAAGACCTGAAAGACCAAAACAACCTGGCAAACAACCTGGTCAGGATGAAGGGTTGTGTCTGAGTAAGCCTCTCTCTTCTTAATGTAGAGAAGATGGACCAAATGAGGCCTATGAGGAGAGCTGTTCCGCAAACTGGTGCGGCCAATTTGAAAAGCAGTATGGAGATTCCTGGGAAAGCTTGGAATGGAACCACAATTTGACCGAGCTATTGCCCTTCTTGGACTATTTCCTGAAGACCTTAAAATAGTGTAACTCTGGGATACTGCCACATCGATGTTCTTAGCAGTACAATTCACAATTGCTGCACTGTGGACCCAACCTAGATGCCCTTCAATAGATGAATGGATAACAAATGTGGCATTTATACACCATGGAGTATTACGCAGCACTAAAATATGACAAAATCATGGAATTTTCAGGGAAATGGATGGTAATAGAGCAGATTATGCTTAGTGAAACTAGCCAATCCCTAAAAAACAAATACCAAATGTCTTCTTGGATATAATGAGAGCAACTAAGAACAGAGCAGGGAGGAAGAGCAGGAAGAAAAGATTTACATTAACAGAGACATGAGGTGGGAGGGAAAGGGAGAGAAAAGGGAAATTGCATGGTAATGAAGGGAGACCCTCATTGTTATACAAAATTACACATAACAGGTTGTGAAGGGAATGGGAAAATAAACAAGGAGAGAAATTAATTACAGTAGATGGGGTAGAGAGAGAAGATGGGAGGGGGAAAGAGGGGGGATCATAGAGTATAGGAAAGGTAGCAGAATACAACATTAACTAATAGGGCATTATGTAAAAATGTGGATATGTAACCAATGTGATTCTGCAATCTTTATTTGGGGTAAAAATGGGAGTTCATAACCCACTTGAATCTAATGTATGAAATATGATATGTCAAAAGCTTTGTAACGTTTTGAACAACCAAAAAAAGAAAAAAAGTAGCAATATATATGCCAATCGAAATTCATCATGAAATATATATAATCCACAGATGCAAAAATATTCATTTTACTGAACATGGATTTATGTATAATGTTATTGAACTAGGAAGCTCATCCATAGGTTGAATTTTCAGTTTGAACAGCGTTTAGGAGTAGTGATCTCTTCTCACAATTTGTATCTGCCAATTCAGCCACCTCACAAGTATGTACGTGTGATACCAGGTAGGATTCTCTATGTGCATATAAAAATACATGTGCTACAGAGAAAGGGAGACAGGATTCCCATTTTTGTTAACTTTAAAAACACATGTAGAATTATTTCAACAAAAAATTGACTAGATTTATAGCTCCTATACTATATAATGCAAAAGGCAATTCCAACTACACACCATGCCTCCTCTGAACGGCTTGTATTTCTATTCTGCTTGGGTTATGTTTCACCATCATATTAGGATTATTAGTCAGAGTCTAGTAGGGTATGGGTTAGTGCCAGGAATTCAGTATTTCAAATGGAAAATTGGAAAATGAATCCAATGTGTATGCAAATATGTGATATACAATAATCTTCCCACTCTCATCCAGAACAATGCTTTGACATTACCTTTGCCCCAAGTAAGACACAATTAGAGGAGAAGAGTTAGACATTCTGTGAATACTTATCTGGAATGGAAAATGCTCAGGAGTTCACAACCTTGGAGGTGGTAGAGGAGTTTCCAAAAGGAAGGGACAGGGGTGATCACTTAACCTGATCTTTCATTAATATTGGGAGCCATCTTGCCACAAAGCCATGGAAAGATAATTTTTGCTTTACTATAAATTACTGCAAATTCTGAACCTGCTTGGAATGCCTGCCCATGCCTTGAACTCACCCATGCCTGTCTTACTGACCAGATCACAGCCCTCTCTGAAACCTTACTGAAACCTCATAAATATTGGCCTTCCCTGGCCAGACAACGACCCTCTCTGAGGCTCTAATGGTCCTCATAATTTCTGATGCTGGGGCCAGCAAATAAAAAATGTAAACTACAATTAGTGTGATGCTTGTCAAAGTTCTGTTTTCTGATACTCCCTTTTTGTGTAACTTTTTGGGCTATAAAGCTGGGGTGTAGGAAAGGTGGGGATGCTGTCTTTTTCCAGCCGTTTTGAGAAGGAGAGTCAGCCTAGCCGGTTGAACTAATAAGCTTGCCTTAATTTGATTTTAATTGGAGTCAGTGGTATTTTCTTGCATCCTGGTCTAACATTTTGGAGTTCCCCAGCGAGATGACGTTACCAGATCATAAGACCAGACTGCTGGAAATTCTGACGCTGGCCTTTCCTCCAGGGCTCAGGGCTGGAGAGCCAAGTTCCAAAGCCTTGGAGTGAGCATTTGGTCCAGGGAGCACTGCAGTGAACCATCGCACTAAAACTATTAGCAAGCACCTGGTGGAGGAGGCCTCCATAGGTAGGTGGTGCCTTTATAACATCTGATATCCGGTTAAGGGAGATGTCTTCTGATGACAGAGAGGTGGCCTGGGGAGGCTCACATGTACTCCTGTCCAGGACAGTAACAAGAATTGTTCTGTCCTCTGTTCTGTTCTGTATGGAATTTCTCTGAAAGGGTAGAAAGGTGCAGCCGGGCACGCAGGAGCTCCTACCCCGGAGCTTCAGCAAGACATTTCATTGCTCCTCTGTTTTTCTGTATCTTCACCAGGTTTCTGTTTCTTTGTGTTTTGTTCTGTGTTCTATATGTTTTCTTGTTTGTTTGTTTTTGTGCATTTTGTTGTGTGATTTCTGTGGTAAAAACTTAAAGATATTGGACGTAAAAATGGGTAATAAAGCAAGTAAGCCTTACACCCTTTGGACTGTGTTCTAAAAAACTGTGTTGAAGTTTACCCCCCTTTGTTAAGCAGGATGAGAGAAGCCCCTAGCTGGCAGCCTGGAACTCACCCACTGCAGAGGGCAATGCCTGCTGGCCACCAAAGAACAGAGTATCTCCCAGGTTAACAATGGAAACCCCTTTAAAACCCCTTGTTGCTCCAGTTCAAGAGAGTCACAACCTTTGGGCAGAGTCCCCTGTGTCTCTGCTTTGTTAGCAAAGCAGTAAACCTCCATTTTTATTTTTCTCAAACCCTGTCCTCATTATTAAATAGGTATTAATTCGCTTCAAGGTCAGAAACCGAAATTTAAGTTACAAATTTTGATAACCCCCCGACCCTGGAACTTTTTGAGAGCTGACTACTGAAATGTTAGGAGATGGAGCGAGATTGGGGTGGAACCAAACCAGAGGAGTTAATCCTATAAGTAAAAGGAGGGACTGAGGGACTCCCAGGATCTACCAAAGCCCTGTTGCTTCAGGGAATTCCTTCCTTCGTTCCCTGCACTGTAAGGATTATGCCACCTCTGTCTTCTTAAAAAAAAGAAAAAGAAAAAGGAGACACTAAATGCAGTAAAGTCACCATGGAAACCCTTGATATTACATTTCAGGTTGCCATCTGTGAAAACATCTGATCCCCTTGTGAGGACATGTATCCTGCCACTGGTGTAGGAGATTTTTCTCTTATCTGCTCTGTTTTTAAGGCTTCTGTCTGTCAGCCATAGTCTGGAGCTCCTTTCTGTCTGTCTTGTGTCTTTGTTTCTGGCCCTTTAAGACATGTGCAATAATGTGCTGATATTATAAATTGTTTCTTGGGAATGATATTAGTTCAATGTGTGTCTAAATGATGGTGTTTTATTGTAACAATCTGGTATCTGGATGGGTTTTTGTAGCATTGCTCAATCTTGCAGTTAAAAGTCGGGTTTAGGGAATTGTTTAGTTTATGATTTCAGATAATTCATGCCAGATAACTTAAATGCTTAGGATGGAAAACTAAAGCACTCTACTTCCAAGTTGGCAAGTAACTTCCCAAACATTCAGTTTTATTTTTCACCAATTTTGAATTGGGTAGACTGAGAAAATATCACAGTGTGTACCAGTGCATTAATTTGGACAAGGATAGTAAATCATATTATGGTATCTGTTGACAAAACAAGATGTAAAGATATAAAATTTTGTGAATTTCATCTTAAAATTGTATCATAATTTTCAACATCCAAACCTCAAAATTATGGTTAAAATGCCTTAGGCCTGAGGTGTCTGCTCAGAATAGCAGTTTTACCCTGCTCCTTTCAGACCTCAGCAAGGACTTTTGTTGAAATGCAAATGAAAGAAGCCTGCAAGCTCAGTAGGAGACTGATCTGAGGCCTAAGGCAGGAAAAAAGGTAAATTGTATGCTATTTACTAATTACTGGCCAGTCATTTTTTCTAGGACTCTTATTTTTTTTCCTTAGATTCTGTATTCTTTTTTTGAGCTCATGATTTTGATCCTACAGACCTAGGTTAATGTTTTTCTGATCAGCTCTATCTTTGACCAACAGTGGAGTTTTTGAAACATTGCAATGGAGATTTCAACTGCAAAAAGCTACAAGGCCTTTACTATTATTATGTGTGCACACTTTTGTTAGTGTTGTATGTCTATATATACATATATCCCTATATCATATATATGTTATACAAATTAACACATATAAGGAGCACTCATAAAAAAAGCACTCATATAAACAAATTTTAAAACGTGGATCCAAAGATCTTAAATTCTCATGATTTAATTGGTGCAATTTAAATTGGATAAACAGATAAAAATAAATGTCTTTAAATTTAACCTTACAAGTTTTTCTAGGTGTTCAAAAATCTAATAAAATATTAATGCCGACAAAAGGCCTAATATGCCTTGGTTCTAGAACTTTTTCTTCAACAAAAAATGGTACACTGTTCAATACATTTGTCTAATATTTTGATAAATAAGTAAAGTAAATTTGATATGGGATTACTCATTCATGAGTACTTTTGTTAGATATCTGATTGATTTACTAAGGTCTGTATAAGTTTGTCCTAAAGTCTGTATAAGATTGTAAAAATCAGTCATGTGTTAAAGAGACAAAAATTTCTCAAAACATAATTTTACCCATAACATTGTGGTTATTAAGTTTTATTTTTCTAGAGCAAGCAACCATAAAAATTAAACAACTGATTAAATAAGAACTGTTATTTTAGAGCACTGTACTGCCATTTCTTTAAAAGCTAAACTTGGTTAATGTAGAAACATCAATGCAATTGTGATGCTATTAATGTGCTCATATCTTCCAGGTATACAAGTCTGTAAGGTAGAAACTTTAAAAGAGCATTATATCAAGGTGGTGTTCTGAAGTTGTATGGTAAAATATATATATATATATATATATATATATATATATATATATATATATATATATATATATATATATATATAGGATTTATTTACCTGTTGTCAATAAGATATGTAAACTTTTATGTTACTTTTTATATTGGGGAACAATTTAAATGTATTTTAAGTTAATGAGAGCCTAATCTATGTAAAGGTTAAAAACTTTCAGCCTTTTTTAAATTCATGTTTTAAAAGCTATATCATACGGTGTTAGCTAATGTTCATGTGACCTCAAATAATTTATGTAAACTTTGTAAAATGATATTTAAAAAACAAAGATTAGCTTTAGAATTAAAACACTTAAGATTAATAAAGAGCCCTGCCTTACCTGAGATAAGGCTCTGTGTCCCATCTTATTATGTGAGAATGACTGCGAAAGCAGTAGGTCAGATGTTATTTCATTTAAAGTTATTTTCAAAAGTTTTTTTTTTTTCCTGTCAACATTACTAGCATCTCAAACAGAGGATATAATGTATAACTCAGCCAAAAATTTTAGGGTAGCTATTACACGAACTAAGTTTGTTTACTGTTGTTAATTTTATTTTGTAATTTCCTTATGGGTGATATAAAGATTCCCTGTTAGTGTTTTACAGCAGTGTTGCTTTAAGAACACAACATTGGTTAATTTAAGATAATTAGCCATCACCTACAAGACAGACAGAATAATACAGATCCCAAATAATAAAAAGATAAATAATTTTAAATTATAGACATTAAAGCCCAGTATTCTTTATATAAGTCTGTTAAAATTTATTTGATGGATGTTTAAGATTAGGATTTAAAATTAAAGTTATATGAAAAGGGACAAGAAAACCAATATTTGGCTCTTGCCCTCTGAGTCAGTCTGTATCCAGGGAACAGCGGACTTCTCTAAAGAGCTTTGCAACTCTGAACCGCATAACCTCCTGATCAGGGAGATTAATGAGACCACTGGAGAACAGAAAGCCAATCAGTGCATTTGCTAAGAAGAGGAGAGTCATCAGAGAAGGGAAACATCCCTGATGCTTCCGAGGGAAGCCACATGGTCAAGCAAGACCTGGACCCACCTAGCGCAAATGGCACTAGCAGAACTGAGAAGCTGCTCTCAAGTTTCCCCAGGAATGACTCCCATAAAATCTCAGCTGAGTGTTCAGAATAGATAGAAACAAAAGTCAGTTTGACTGCTTCATCTTAAACACTTAGAAAAGACAGTTAAAAACAAATTACAGCCATTTCTGGGCATTTTATATAATAATAGTAATAATAATATTTTAAGGTATACACTTTATGTTAGCCTCCCAAAATAAATAAGACTGGAGGCTACAAAGAAGGATTCTCAGACAGGAATGCCTGATAACTATAAAAAGAGGCTATCAAGATTATCTGCCAGTGGCAGAAGTTTTTAGTTGAAGGCCTACAGATATTCTTAACCTAAACACATAGGCTTGGTATTTGTTAGTATGATTATCCAGCAATGAGTAAGAGAATTAAAGGTTTCTCTATTAGACACAGAGGTCATACTAGTAAAAATATTTTGCAAGATCAGATGACATTAAATTATTAAACTGAATCTTATGGGGAGGGACAAATGTAACACTAAAAGTTAAATATTAAGTTGACAGTCCTGATAACTGGGGATATTAAAGACTGGTGAGGGAACTTCTATACAGTGACATGTTCCAGCTGCTGCAACATTTATTAAGTACTCATGTTTTTTTGTTTCTCTCATAGAAGAACCCATTCCCAGATGACTTTACTACCTGTTCTTCCCCATCCAGACTTCAAACCTAACTGACTTCTAAAAGGCGACTAATGTCCCTCAGGCGGTGCCCCCTCACGTCACCGTCACCCTCTCTCAGCTCAGAAGAAGTCTAAATGAGTGACGCCTCTCTTCTTACAACAATGGAGACAAAAATAAATAGAATATCAATATAAGTAATTAATTAAGTCAGGTAAAATCAGGGAGACCTGTTTTTGGGTGAGTTCAAAAAATCGGGAGACTATTACCTGAGGGATTAAAATTCCCACAGTGCTCTTCCTACCCAATCAAATATATGAAAAAAACACATTAGAAAAGGGGGGAATGATTGACCCAACCTGATCTTTTATTAAAATTGGCAGCCATCTTGCCACAAAGCCGTGAAAAGATAATTTTGGCTTAACTATAAATTGCAGCAAGATCTGAACCTGCTTGGAAAGCCTGCCCGTGCCTTGAACTCACCCATGCCTGGCTCTCTGACCAGATAACAGCCCTCTCTGAAACTTTGTTGACACCTCATAAATATTGGCCTTCCTTGGCCAGACGACACTCTCTGAGGCTCTAATGGTCCTCATAAATTCTGATGTTGGGGCCAGCAAACAAAAATGTAAAATACCATTAGTGTGATGCTTGTCAGAATTCTGTTATTTTTAACCCCACTTTTGGGTAACTTTCTGGGCTATAAAGCTGGGCTGCTCTCCTGTTCCCAACGTTTTGGGAGGGAGAGGCAGCCAGGGTGGTGGAAATAATAAGCTTGCTTTAATCTGATTTTAATTGGAGACAGTGGTCTTTTCTTGCAACCTGGTCTAAAAGGTAAACACTACACAAACCTGGAGCTCTGCCGGACTAAAGACTTCTTGAGAAACTGCCTTTGACGATGGGCACTCGACATATATGTTGTTGTCAGAAGCTTTAGCTTCCATTCAAATGAGACCATCAAAGCTGGGTCTACATCTATGAGACCTGGAGGATATTGTTTCAATTTTTCCAAAGAACATGAGGAAGCAGTGCTGACTTCTCTCTGTAGGTAAACTGTGGCCACTGAAAGCTAAGTGTCTCCGCATGTGGACTGTGAAGCCATTTGGTCATCCTCCACTTTTCATGGTGTTTCTTTCTACTGCACTGGGAGTTTGGTATTTGCCTCATGAAATACAATGACTTCAACTGGTACACAGTGATGTAGGGAGTCCTGTCACGTGTGGTGGGTCAGGGTCTGCAGGAGAATGCACCAACCAGGCTTCTATCCCACATAGCTTGACCCTTTGACCATAGCAACCTGATTCTGAACATTGCCCTGAAACGTCTCCATATAACAAAATGCCTTTTATGGAGAGGTTTCAGACATATAAGTGATTCCTGTCTGTAACATGTCAGCCACAAGTCATTTGGAAGTCAATGGAAGAATCACATGTCCCGACCACAGATGTTTTATCACACAGCTGCACACAACAGCTTTTGGCCCACTACTCAGCAGGCCCCAACATACTGGCATCTCTGTTCTACACCATTTTCATAAAACCCAGTCAATCAAGGCACTGTCTGGTACACTCAGGATCAGCAACTGTACATCCAAAGGTTCTCCAGTGGCAGGTGGCCATGGGAAGTTCAAAAATTTCATGGTATTTATCTAGCCATTTTCAAAGACGAAGTTGGAGAAACTGTGGGTTTCAATTCATTAAGGAACCATTAAATTTAGAGGAAGCACATTTCAATGAATAATCTAGAGAACTCTCACAGGCAAGGGTTCCCAAAGACTGGCCAAAAGGTCACATGAAGCCAGCCCCATTGAGGTCTACAATGTAAGGTCCATGTGTGTTTTGACTCTCAACTATGGCTTCCAAGTCTTTCAGAAAAAAAATCATGTGATATCCTGGCTGAGATTCCCAGTGCTCTGTGGAAAGCCACTCTGGGCTTAGATCTCGGTGTCCAAGGGCGACTCTCATGTGTGGCCTCCTAAAATCCCAACACAATTCATGGCGATACTTCTCTGAAGTCAGTTCCATAACGCATTCTCTAAGAGGAATCACACCAGAGTTCAAGCCCAGGTGGACCCAGGCATCTCTTACAACCACCACACAAATGACCACAATTAAAACTAAAACACTCCCACATGCTCCTCATCTTCTTCCACATAGACACTCATCATAAACTCTGGCTGGAGGTTTCCATGAAGGGCACAGCCCAATACACTGTTCAAAATAAGCACGCTTGCCCCTCATTTGCCTAAAGTCAGGGTGGCCTGGACACCCTTGCTGTGAACCAAGAGTGATCAAATAGGCCTGCCCTATATCTGATCTGCTTCTCCAATTTGAGGCCTAATGACTGTCTGGTATAGATTCTTTATGTGAATTGGTATCATAGAAAACCCAAGCCCCTATCGGCTAGGCTCTGCAGGGATTTGAAGAAATGATTTGACCCAAATGATCCCTATTCTCACTTGATTTAGCTCAGGAAGCTTACAGAGGAAAGTGAGAGACTTCATCCACAATGACTGCTCTTTTGGCCATTTTGGTTTTGGATGCACACTTGGAAACTTTCTTTAGATCCATCAGGTGCTGAGAATCTAAGCCACTGCCACCCCACCGGGCCAAGTGGCTGTTTCAGACACATCCTTTTCGAAAGCAATTAAGCAAAGAGCCACAGGTGATGCCCATTCATTTCCATTTGAAAACTATTTTCTTCAGGCTTCACAAAAGGGTGGCCTGAGGCAAAGACCTTCCTGATATTAAGGGTAATAGAATCATAAGTAAGAAAATGGCCCAAAGCAGGGTTTCTCCACTGAGACATTACTGGTCACACTGATATCTGAGTTTTCTGAGATGCTCGCATTCCCTTCAGCTATCCAGTACATGGTCATGTAACAGAGCTTGGACGTGGTACATATCTTGGAAACAAAACCATGAGGATACTCTGGAGAGTGGCCAGTATTCAGGAAGAAAAGAGGAACTTAGGAAGATAGTAGCTGTTCACCATCCATTAGGCAAGCCGCACTCCATTTTTAAATTGGGTGGGAAGAATGCTGGCAAGCTTTATACTAGACAGGACACAACCATTGATGCATTCGCATTTCAAATGTCTACAACCACGGATACAGTGGGATACACAGACATAGAAACACTCGTGTTGTCAAACGACTTTCTAGAAACTTTCCAGTCCAAACCTACAAACCGCCATTCCTACCTATTCTCAGAACATGAGACAAAACCACAAACTCACACCGACACCCACAACGGCACCTCCTTCCCCCAAGTATGGCTGTGACTATCCTGAGTGTCCTCTGACTGGTGAGCCATAATATGTTCCCACGAAATGGCCTGTCCAATCTCAGATCTGGTCTTCTTTTCAAACTTTTAGAAGTTGTCAGGAGCCATGGTTGAGCCACTACCTGCTTTCTCAGAAAAAGCCACTCTTCAGAGCTCCCTGAAATTTGGCCATCATCACATAAGTAGGTACCAAGAAACACTGACTCTGTCTTTGGTAAATTCAAACAATTGAGACCACTGGGACTGAAACTAAGACTTGCTCTGGGTGCATGGCTTCCTGGATCCCAAGTTCAGAAAGTTCCATCACCAAGGAAGTGTGGTAGGTCACTTCCTTCAGGAACTGAATGAGGTCACTGTGATGGAAAACCACTTTGTTCTAACAGTTGCTTCCAAAGGTCCCATGAGATGGAGGCTGGCCCTACTTCCTGTGACACTTTCACAAGTTAGAATGGTATATCAACCATAGGCATCTGGGAACAGCTCTGTACACAGGCCTGGTTTGATCCATTTAATCTACATTAAGAAGAGAGAGGCTGATTCAGACACATTCCTTCATTCTGACCAGGATGTTTGACATGGAAGTTGACATGGATTTGACTTTTGCTCTCTCAGGTCCTTCATAGGTAAAAAGGTCGGTCAAAAGTCGGAGGAAAAGACCACCAAGAGACTGTCTCATGCCACAGCAAAAGGTTTATTGGGCGTCCAGCATGCTGCGGCTCAGAGCTAACTTCAGAGGAGCAAAGAACAAAGAGCCCCAAAAACAACTTGAGCAGAGTTTATTTACATTCTTTAGAGAGGGCAGGGACTTTGCATACATCATAGCCTCCTTTAGCAAATCAACATACCACGGGAAAATCAAATAACAACCCAAAAACATGATTAGCACATTCATTGGCAGGAAGAGGTCGGACAGGGGGTGATTGGTTAGCCCTGAGAAGGGGTATACGTTTAAACTGATTGGTTGAAGCCCTGAGATGTATACGTGATGAGCTGCACGGTTTCTGGGAAGGGGTTGTTTAGCAACTAGGTGGTCAGGGAAGATTTCAACACACATCTAATTGGCAGTTCCGGGAATTGTCTTAACTGCCACAGGAATTTCAGGTTCTGAGTGCAGCTTGGAAACTTTACAAAACCTGGTTCTTTATGTTTCAATTTTAATTTCTTTTATTCTTTCATTTCCCACTCCTTTTTCTTACTACATTTAATCTTAAAAGTAATGAATCATAATTATTGCGGGGTCTCACACTCTATTTCTGCCAGTGGAGCGTATTTCTGTCTGATTACCATGAGTTTTTCCTGCCCAATTTGAGCCTGGAGAAACGAAACTATGCGGTTAAGCAAACAAGGTCCCAAAGTTAGCAACACCATAAGGATGATCAGGGGTCAAGCTAAGCCTGATAGGAGTGTAGTTAACCAGGGGGACTGGGTAAACCATGACTCAAACCACCCTTGTTGAATCTCCCTTTCTCTCTGGCTCTCTTCAAGGCATTTTCTCAATTTACTCATGGATTCTTTTACAACTCCAGTATGGTCAGCATAAAAACAACATTCTTCTCTCAGTGCAGCACAGAGGCCCCACTCCCTCATGAAGAGGAGGTCTAATCCTCGCCTGTCCTGTAAAACAACTTCAGAGAGAGAGTTTAAGGATTCCTACAGCACTGTGATGGAGGTCTCTAATGTATTCCAGTCTTGATCTATTGCTGTTTCTAATCAGGCCATTTGTTGTGACCCATGGATCATAGCAGCTGTTCCTGTACCCACTCCTGCAGCAGCTCCTATCCTCAATAGGATGGCTATAGTAAGGGACACTGGATGCCAGCAAAATCAGGTTGTTTGTCCCCCTAGTAGACCTTAAAATGATTCTGCATCATAATAAACCACCCTGGGAAGTATCTGAACCATTAAACAATAATTTACAAAGCTGTCAAATACATGGGTTGAAATGCAAGGAGTTCTGACTGTGTGGAGTTCAGTACAATTAAGGTTCCTTTAATTAGTTCCCAGGGGCAGGAGTCAGCTGTACTCTGGACTGGGGAAGTAGGCAAAATGGAAACTGGGAAGTATGAGATGGTTGAGGGGTTCTGGTAGATCTAGGCATGGGAGGTTTTGGAGGCTTAATTCCTGGCTTGAGGGGATTGGGCCCTATTGCTGTGGGATTTTCTTCCTTTTTAAGCAGGATGGTGAACCAGTGACCAAAGTCATAACGAGGGCCATAAATATAGAATCGAATTTCCCATGTATTTCCCATAGACCATGTTGTTCTGAGGTAGCCCCTTTTTTTGGAAGTGAAAGTTATATTGAGGGGGTAACATAGACTATTCTTTCCTCAGCGAGTTTTTGACACAACTTGGCTAGTGGCACATTTCTTGGGATCAATCCAGGTGTCATTTTTTCCTACCTGAATGATACTGTCTGCGGAGTTTGGGTTCAACCATGTAGCTCCCGTTTGTTCACAACCCCAAGATCTTAAATAAAAGTCACTGGGTCCTCCACAGGTTTGGGCCTGTTTGCGACTTAAGAAATCAGCTGGGCACACATAAAAATCAAGACTGGCTAGTTTACACCTGAGCTGGGGAAGATGATATCCATAATTCATGGGGTAAGGTGGTCTATGTTGCCCTGGTTTGGGTTTGAGTGGGATCTGTGTGAAGTCCTCTATGTCAGGGAGATCCCAGTCAGAGAGGCCTATGTCAAGCTGACAAATGTCCAGGTAGAGAGATGGCCACCAAGTCCATAAGAGGGCTGTATGTGAAATAGACCACACTACTTGCCCAGTAGGATTTATAGCTGCCATTGTTGCTGAACAGGCTGATGGTGATTAGGACTGCTGGTGGTCAGGGGAAGAATCCATAGCCTTACCCACACGACGGACACGCAACTTGAGAGGGTTACCAGTCTGTTCCAGTTTCCAGCCGGAGGCTGGACAGGGCGCAGGCTTGAGATGGGTGGCATGGATCCAGGAAGTGATTCCATCCACTTTCACCACTGTAAGTGTTATAAGCAGCACCTGGTATTGTCCTTTCCAGCGGCGTTCCAGGGATGATACCTGATGCCGTCTCACGTAGACGAAGACTCCCACTTGATATCGATGTGGGGTTCCCTCGTCTCCAGGCTGATAAGCACTGGCCAACTGTTTCCACAGGTATCGCTGGGTGCTGGGTTTGTTCAAGGGCTTTAAGTCTGTCAAGCAAGGGGGTGTGAAAGGAATCATTAAGTCTCAGAGTTGGGGTTAGGTCCCTTACTAAAGGAGGGGCACCATAGAGAATTTCATAAGTGGTGAGTTTACACAAAGAGGCAGAGGGTGTACTTTTTGCACGAAACAGTGCTTAAGGTAGGAGCATAGTCCAATTTTTTTATGCAGGTCTCCAAGCTTAATTTCTTTAAATTCTCTTTGATGGTTCTAATCATTTTTTCTACCTGTCCTGAGCTCTGGCATCTATAAGCACAATGTAACTTCCAATTAATCTTCAGGGTCCTGGTGAATCCCTGACTTACCTGGGCAACAAATGCAGGTCCATTATTGGACCCTATTACCTTAGGCAGGCCAAACCTTGGAAAAATGTCTTCTAGAATCTTTTTGAGCACCGTCTGAGCCGTTTCTTTCTTCATGGGGAAGTCTTCAACCAATCCTGAAAGAGTATCTACAAAGACTAGGGGATATTTAAGTCCATACCTTCCTGGCTTAATTTCAGGAAAAGTCCACTTCCCAAAATTGTCCTGGTCTGGTTCCTCGTAAGCGCTTCCCTGCAGGAAGCTTGGATGGGTAAGCATTAACTAATTGGCAGACTTGACAAGCTCTAGTCACCTTCTAAGCTATTTCTTTCCTCTGTAAGTCAGTCAATAAAAAATCCTTTCTTCGGTCCTTTAAGTGTGCCTATAACTTCTTTGAGCTTAAGTGGGTGAGCTAGTGTACGTCTTTGACATAAAGGTGGGCTTTTTGAAATTGTAAACTTGGCTCTGTAGGGTCCCAGAGTTCTGCATCTGTCTCCTCAGATGATAAGTTGCCTGAATGTTCCAGTGTGGCCAAGTCTCCTGAATGTTGATCCCCCTGGTGTGGAAAAAGTTAACAGAGTCACTCCGTTTAGGGCTGCCAATTAAGCTTCCTCATCTGCCCTTCTGTTTTTAACTGCAACGAGGTCGTTTCCCTTCTGGTGCCCTGGACAGTGCACTATAGCTAGTTCCTTAGTGCCCTTCACTGCTGAGAGAAGGTGGAGAATCTCAACTTTGTTCTTTATTTTTTTCCCAGTGGAGGTTAATAGCCCCCTTTGCTGGTAAATAGCCCTGTGCACATTAGCATTGCCAAATGCATAGTGGCTATCAGTGTATATGGTGGCCCTTTTGCCTGTTGCTAGTTCCAATGCTTTCGTAAGGGCAATCAGTTCTGCCATTTCGACTGATGTCTCTTCTGGGAGACCAGAGGATCAGATGACATTAGTTTTGCTAACTACTGCTGCTCCAGCCCACCACATACCATCTTGGAGGAAGCTGCTCTCTTTCGTAAACCATACGACTTCAGGGTGAGGCAGTGGCTGGATCCTTCAAGTCTCGTCCTATACTGGTTTCCTCTGCCAGTATGTGTTGACACTCATGAGCGACAGGTCCTGATGATTCTTCTGGCAGCCAGGTTGAGTGGAGCAGAAGGTCTAAGAGTTATTCTGTCTTTGCTAATCCAGAGGCTCTGGTAGTAGTTTATTCTGGAGTTTGATAGCCACCTATCTGGAGGTTGACAGATGATGCTCTCCAGGGCATGGGGGGCTATAATGGATAGCTTCTGTCCCAACGTTCATTAATGAGCATCTTTTATTAGAAGCGCTGCCGCTGCTATAGCTCTTAAGCAACGGGGCCACCCAGTAGCCACTGGGTCCAGTTTTTTTGATAAGAATGCTACCGGCCTTTTCCAAAGTCCCAAAGTCTAAGTGAACACTCCCCATGCTATTCCTTTCTTTTTCTCAATGTAGAGAGTGAAGGGTTTATCTATATCTGGGAGTGCTAAGGCCGGAGCAGATAGCAGCACCTTTTTTTGACATTATCAAAAGCTTGTTGGTGCTCAGGGGTCCATTGGAATTGGGCATTCCACTTTATCAGCGGGTATAAAGGGGCAGCCAGAGAGGCGAACCCAGGAATCCATCACCTGCAAAATCCAGCAGTCCCAAGAAACTCTCTGAGTTGTCTCTTATTAGATGGGGGTGGTATCTGCACAATGGTTTGTTTTCTGTTCTCAGTTAGCCATCATTTGCCACCCCTAAGAGAATAACCCAGGAAGATTACTTCTTGCTGACAAATTTGGGCCTTTTGGCAGAAGCCCTATATCCAAGCCGAGCAAGCTCGGATAATAGTGCTTGGGTCCCAGACTCATAGTTTTCCTTGGTGTCCGCTGCCAGTAGCAGATCATCCACATATTGGAGTAGTGTGACTTCGGGGTGTGCAGTTCTGAAGTCGTTTATGTCCCTGTGGAGGGCTTCATCAAAGAGAGTGTGGGGGGGGGTTGAACCCCTGTGGGAGTCTAGTCCAGGTTACTTGGCCAGATGTTCCAGTTTCTGGGTCTATCCACTCGAAAGCAAACAGCAACTGACTGTCCTTATGTAGGGGCAAGCAGAAGTAAGCATCTTTTAAGTCCAGCACAGTGTAGCATTCCCGGTCCAGATTCAGAGTGCTAAGCAAATTAT
This sequence comes from Callospermophilus lateralis, assembly GCF_048772815.1. Lineage (NCBI taxonomy): Eukaryota > Metazoa > Chordata > Mammalia > Rodentia > Sciuridae > Callospermophilus > Callospermophilus lateralis. The sequence continues at coordinate 750,047 of NW_027516064.1, forward strand.
ATGGATTGGGTACTGTGGGGTGAATGTCCTGCACTCTGTTGTTGATCTCTCTTAGGTCTTGAACAGGACTGTAGTCCCTAGTTACTGGCTTTCTTACTGGTAGCAGGGGGGTATTCCAGGCTGATTGACAGGGCCTTAGGACCCCAAGGGCCAATTATTTCTGAATATGGTGACTTATCCCATCCTTAGCTTCTTTGCTTAGAGGATATTGTTTAACACTGATTGCAGAGGCAGAGGCTTTTAATTCTACTACTATTGGAGGTTGTTTTATGGCTAGACCTAACCCAGCAGTTTCTGCCCAGGCATTAGGATAATCTTTTATCCATTTCTGTTGTAGTTTGCCTCTTTGATCAGTCCTAGGGGGCACGAAGTGTTGATGTTCATCTTCTATGGACATAGTCAATTCTGTGACTATGGGAGTTTTTACTGAAGGTTTTAGAACATCCACTTGGGGACCATCAGGGTTAAAGGTTACTCTAGCCCCGAGTTTGGTTAACAGATCCCTGTGCATCAATGAGGCTGGGCATTCTTGGATTACTAGGAAAGAGTGGTGGACTTTACATTTTTCTACTTCCATAATCCTCTTAGTTGTCCAAGCCCGATAAGTAGTGCCATTAGCCCCTTGAACTAGGGACCATTTATTTGATATGGGGCCCAGAGAAGCCTTAAAGGCTGAGTATACTGCTCCTGTATCCACTTCAAAGTTCACTGGAGGCCCCTCCACTTCAAATGTTACCCTGAGCTCGGGGAGGGGATCCGAGTCCTGACATTCCTAGTCCTCTTCTAGAGTCAGCATGGCGGGCTGCCGTGGCTTCTTCTTTTTGGGGCACTCTTTGACTCAGTGTCCTTTTTCTCTACAGTAGGCACATTGATCTGAGGCCAGGGAAAGCCTTTGGCGTGGGCCCAAGTATCCCTTTCTGACTCCCTGCTTTTTAATTTCTGGCGTATTTGCTGCTGTGAAGAAAATCTTAGCCAATGCTTTTGTCTGCCTTTTGCTCCTTTCATCCTTTTTTTCTTCCCTTTCCTTCTCTCTCCTCTGTTCCGTGTCCTCCTCAGTTTCTCTCTTATAATATACTTATATACTTATAATATATACTTATAATATATATCTTATAATATACTTTCTCAGCTTCTCTGTCTAAATCTCTTAAGGTCGTATTTTGTAACCCATCTAGACATTGTAACTTTCTCTTAATATCTTGGGCAGCCTGCTCAATAAAGGCCATTGTAACAAATGCCTTTTGGTCATCTGCCAGAGGATCAAAAGGAGTATATTTTCTATATGCTTCCATAATTCTCTCCAGAAACATAGAGGGAGACTCATTAGGCCCTTGGATAATCTCTCTTACCTTTGCTAAATTGGTCGGCTCTCTGGCGGCCACTCTGAGACCCGCTATTAGAGCCCGGCGATAAGTGGACAGATGCTTCCTACCTTCAAAGGTGTTGGGGTCCCAGTTGGGTCGGTTCATGGGCCCATAGGGATGGAGAGAGAGCATCACAGGGGCTTCTGAGTTTTCTATTATCCATCGCCGGTGGGTTCTTTTAGGTTGCCCATCTTCCTCCAGGGGAGGAGGGGTTGCTGCTGCTGTGGGGAAGTCCCCTGGAGGGCTTGGGTCTGGCCCAATTGCCTCTAGCAGTGGAGAGGCTGAGTCAGCGGTGGGAGGATCATCAGGAACTGTGTTGGGGGTTGGGGAGGGAGAGTAGACAATAAGGAGGGGGTGGAGTGTCCAGTCTTGTGACTCAGGGAGAATGGAAGGAAGAGGGAGAGGAGCGGAAAGTTTGAATGATAGGAATGTTGGGGAAGGAGTATATGGCTGTTGATCTGGGTGGCCACGTGGCCCCGGCTGAATGACAATATCTCTGAATTTTCGGATTAGAGGAAAGTGGAAGGATTCTTCTGGCGCCATCTGAATTCGAGGATGGGCCATTCTGAAGCACAGAGAGTCTGCCAGGTACGGTGTTTTACTGAAAAAGAAAGATTCTGGGCCCTTGAGCGGACATCAGTCCAATGATCAAGGGTCAGGGACAGAGAAGAGGAAGTGCTTTGTCCCATAATGGGAGTTACTCAAACAGGGACATTGAAGACACAAACACAACACAAAGACAAACAGTAAACGTTTAACATGAGTCCAAGACAAAGATTTGAACTGAGTAACTGGAAAATATTGATGGGTTAGACAATAAAAACAGACAGTAAACTCAACATGAGTTCAGAACAATGACCAAAACTGAGTTACCGGCAAAACCTGATGGGCTGGCAAATCAAATCCTGAAGCAAAACATAACCGAGTTGAGGAAACTACTATTCCTTGAATTCCCTAGTCCTCCGGAGTGTCCCTCAGGGACGTGATCTTGGCTCTGTGACACGTCTGTCACACCATAGGAGAGAGCTAATGCTCTTCACCAACAGCCACTTTGCCACGCCCTAGCCTGAAACCCGAAACCAGAAAGAGGCACCTTACTTACCCCTAGAGGACTCCCTTGAGGTCTTCCATTCACCGCTCCCGGATATCTCACCTGGGGCCTCCAGATGAAAAGGTGCTGCTCAAAAAATTAGTCAATAAGATAACAAATAACCCAAACAACAAATGGGCCAAGAACCTGAACAGACACTTCTCAGAGGAGGACATAAAATCAATCAACAAGTACATGAAAATATGGTCACCATCTCCAGCAGTCAGAGAAATGTGAATCAAAACCACCCTAAGATACCATCTCACTCCAGTAAGATTGGCAGCCATTATGAAGTCAAACAATCAAAAGTGCTGGCGAGGATCTGGGGAAACAGGTACACTTGTATATTTCTGGTGGGACTGCAAATTGGTGCAGGCAAATGGGAAAGCAGTATGGAGATTTCTTGGAAAGCTGGGAACGGAACCACCATTTGACCCAGTTATTCCCCTTCTCGGTCTAAAACCTAAAGACCTAAAAAGAGCATGCTACAGGGACACTGCTACATCGATGTTCATAGCAGCACAATTCACAATAGCAAGACTGTGGAACCAACCTAGATGCCCTTCAATAGAAGAATGAATGAAAAAAATGTGGCATTTATACACAATGGAGTATTACTTGGCATTAAAAAATGACAGAATCATAGAATTTTCAGGGAAATGGATGGCATTAGAACAGATTATGCGAAGTGAAGCTAGCCAATCCCTAAAAAACAAATGCCAAATGTCTTCTTTGATATAAGGAGAGTAACTAAGAACAGAGTAGGGACGAGGAGCATGAGAAGAAGATTAACATTAAACAGGGATGAGAGGTGGAAGGGAAAGGGAGAGAGAAGAGAAACTGCATGAAAATGGAAGGAGAACCTCAGGGTTATACAAAATTACATACAAGAGGAAGTGAGGGGAAAGGGAAAAAATAATACAAGGGGGAGAAATTTATTACTGTATAGGGGGTAGAGAGAGAAGAGGAGAGGAGACTGGAGGGGAGGGGGGATAGTAGAGGATAGGAAAGGCAGCAGAATACAACAGACACTAGTATGGCAATATATGAATCAATGGATGTGTAACTGATGTGATTCTGCAATCTGTATACGGGGCAAAAATGGGAGTTCATAACCCACATAAATCAAAGTGTGAAATATTATTCATCAAGAACTATGTAATGTTTTGAACAACCATATATAAAAATTTAAAAAAAGAGATAACTAAATTCGGTGAATAATGCACGAGAATCCTAATATTTCTACAGTTTAAAATCAATGCCAGTAGATTCCTATGGGACATGATGTGTATTTTGACGTTCATTTTTATTCAACAATGGTACATTACTATTTCATGAGTTTATGCACATCATAGGATATATATTTCATCCACAAATTAGCAAATTTATAGGCATTTGATTGAATTTCAATCGCTTCCTGCTTTACAATATATGCATTCCTCCAGGTTTCCTGAAAGGTCTTTTCATGAGACTTCTTTCCAAACATATTATTTTCGATTTCCATAATCACTTTTGAAGCAAAACTCACACACTGTTCATGATAAACCAAAACACTAATATTACCATTAGATGTATAATTGGTGGGAATGAATGATTGTATATCAATATAAGATTTCCTGTAATTTTCCAGATATCAGTTCAATATATTATTTAATGTTTGAACAAGTTATATTATTTATTCAGAGTATTGTCTATTCATGCTTTATCTCTATATTCATAGACACAGGGTGCACCTCTTTGTACCCCCAATACTAATTTTACGTCTTCAATATATTGTTTCCAGAAATGGTGGACGAAATACTCATGTCACCTGATCTACATATACATTTTTTCACAGTAATATTCTGGACAAATAATGTAATGGTCACGGTTATGATTGCACGAAGGACTAAATGAAAAGTGAACATGGATTACTAAAAACATCTATGTCCAGGTTGCCTAATGCTCTTAACTGTCAATCCTATTGGTGACTACATATTTTTTTCTTCAAAAGATTATGTATTCAAACTCAACCCTGTTGAAAATGTCTAATCCTATCACTCACTTTATACTTTGCCTGATTTCATAATGTCTCTATTGATATCTGCATTTCTACATTTTTTCCCAGCTCATCATAGTGACTGACTCTTCATATGTGCTGACATTTACATTCACTCTCTAACCGAAACCCTATTGTTAAAGAACTTTTGTCCAAATCAAATACTCACTCTTCTTCCTAAACCTACCTACTAGCTTCATAATCTTACTGACTATCCCTTTTTGACTGGATGTTCTCTTCTACATTCAATCATCAAAGGTACAAAGTCCTATGCCATTGTGTATTGAATTAACTGAGACATCTTTGCAGAACATAATTCAAAGCTAATTATCCCAATCAAGGGCTCAATGCCCTTCTGGGCTTCAAATCATACCTAGATTTCTGTTCTCATACTTATATTTAACCTCCATATTCTTTTAAATATCGAAGGTCCCCAACACTATTATTCATCACACAGAATGATTCCTAACACAAATCGAACCTGTTATTAACCCGAAACATACACTGTTCCCTCAATCTCATTTTACAGAAGAGCAGGGACAGAGTTGTTCTTACAATACAGGAAAGAAGGGGACAGTCCACCTGCTGAGAACCTCAAAGGTCCATGCAGAAATGATACCTGGACAAGTTGTAGGCAGGTATAAAGGACCTGAGTGAGCAAAACTCATCTTCCATGGCAAAACACCTGGTCAGGATGAAGGGATGTGTCTTAATCAGCCTCTCTCTTCTTATTGTAGAGAAGACTGACAAAACCAGACCTGTGTGTAGAGCTGTTCCTGGGTGCCTATCGTTGATATTTCATTCTAACTTGTGAAAGTGTCACAGGAAGTAGGGGCCGGCTCCATCTCATGGGACCCTTGGAAGCAACTGTTAGGGAAAAGTGGTTGCCAAGGCAGTGACCTCATTCAGTTCCAAAGAAAGTGACATACCTCATTATTTGGTGATGGAACTCTCTGAACTTGGTATCCAAGAAGCCAGGCACCCAGAGGCAGTCCCAGTTCCAGTCCCAGTGGACTCGCTTGTTTGGATTTTCCAAGGACAAAATCAATCTTTCTTGGTACCTACTGATGTGAGGATGGCCAAATGCCAGAAGAGCTCTGAAGAGGGACCTTTCCTGAGAAAGCAGGTAGTGGCTCACCACTTTTTCCTGACAACTTCACAGAGTTGGCCATGGAAACCAGATCTGAAAGAGGACAGGCCATTTTGGGAGAACATAGTATGGCTCACCAGTCATAGGACACTCCTTCTAATCACAGACATACTTGGGGGAAGGAGCTGCCTTTGTGGGAGTGGGTATGGCTTTGTGGTTCTGTCTCATGTTCTGAGAATAGGTAGGAAAGGCGTTTTTTATTTGTTGTTTTTTTTTTTTTGTTTTTGGTTTTCAGTGGACTGTTCTAGTAAGTCGTTTGACAAGGCAAGTATTTCCATGTCTGTGTATTCCACTTTGTCCGTTGTTGTAAACATTAGAAAAGAAAATGCATTAATGAATGTGTCCTTTAAAGTATAAATATTCCCAAAATTCATCCTGCCCAATATATGAATGAACTGCAGCTTGTCTTATCGAAGGGAAACACCTGCTATCTTCCCAAGTTAATGTTTTCTTCCTGTATTCTGGCCAGTCTCCAGAATAGGCTCATGGTTTTGTGTCCACGATATGTACCACCTCCAAGCTCTGTGACATGGTCATGTACTGGATAGCTGAAAAGAATGGCGAGCATCTCAGAAAACTCAGATATCAGTGTGACCAAGAAACTCTCAGTGGAGAGACCCTGCTTTGGACCTTTTGCTTAAGTACTGTTTTGTTACACTGAATATCTGGAAGGTCTTTGCTTCAGGGCACCCCGTTGTGAAGCCTGAAGAATATAGTTTTGAAATGGAAATGAATAGGCATCACCTGTGGCTCTTTGCTTAATTGCTTTGGAAATGGATGTGGCTGAATTAGCCTCTTGGCCTTCTTTGTGGCTGTGATTTAGATTCTCAGCACATGATGGATATAAAGAATGATCCCATGTGTGCGTCCAAAACTATAATGGCAAAAAATCAGTCATTGTGGATGAAGTCTCTCGTCTTCCTCTGTTAGGTTCCTGACCTCCATCAAGTGTGAATAGGGATTCTTTGGGTCAAATGAGTTCTTCAAAGCCCTGATGAGGTGCTTGGGTTTTCGCATGACTCCAAATCACATATAGAATCTATACCTGAAAGTCAGTAGGCCTCAAATTGTAGAAACAGAGCAGTATTAACGGCAGGCTTATTTGATCACTTCTGGTTCACAGGAGGGCTGTCAAAGCCACCCTGACTTTAGCCAAATGAGGGGCAAGCGAACTTTTTTTGGACACAGTCTTGGGCTGTGCCCCTGATGGAAAACTCCAGCCAGAGGTTACGATGAGTGACTATATGGAAGAAGATGAGGGCCATGTGGGAATGTTTTGGTTTTAATTTTGGCCATTTGTTTGGCGGTTGGAAGAAATGACTGGGTCCACTTGGGCTTGAACTTTGGTGTGATTCCCCTTAGAGACTGAGTTGTGAAACTGAACTCAGAGAAGTATTGCCATGAATTTTGTTTGGATTTTAGGATGCCACGCATGTGAGTCGCCCTTGTAAACTGAGATCTAGGGCCAGGGTGGCTTTCCACAGAGCACTGGGAATCTCTGCCAGGATATCACATGATTTTATTCTCAAAGACATGGCAGCCATATTTGAGAGTCGAAAAATACATAGGCCTCACATTGTAGACTTTAATGGGCCTGGCATCATGTGACCATTTTGGCACTCTTTCAGAAGCCTTGCCTGTGAGAGTTCTCCAGAGCTTTTATTGAATTGAGCTTCCTCAACATTTAATGGTTACTGAATGAATTGAAAGCCACAGTGCCTCCAACTTCATCCTTGAAAAATGGCTAGATAAATACCATGAAAATTTTGAAATTCCCATGACCAGGTGGCACTGGAGAACCTTTGGATGTCCTATTGCTGATCAAGAGTATACCAGACAGTGCCTTGATTGACTGGGTTTCATGAAAATGGTGTAGTACAGAGATGCCAGTAAGTTAGAGCCTGCTGAGTAGTGGGCCTAGAGCAGTTTTGGGCAGGTGTGTGATAAATCACCAGTGGTAGGGTCATGAGGATCTACCATTGTATTCCAAATGGCATGTTACTTACATGGTGCAGCCAGCAGACCCTTATATGTAAAGGCATCTTGTTATATGGAGAGGTTTCAGGGCAATGTTCAGAATTAGGTTGATATGGACAAGGGGGCAATGGGGCAAGCTATGAGGGATAGAAGCCGGGTTGGTGCATTCTCCTGCATACCCTGGCACACCACACGTGACAGAACTCCCTCCAGCATTGTGTCCCAGTTTAGCTCCTTGTATGTCATGAAGCAAATACCAAACTCCGAGTGCAGTAGCAAAAACACGACAAAAAGTGGACCAGGACCAAATGGCTTCACAGTCCACATGGGGAGAAACTTAGTCCCCAGTGGTCACAGTTTACCTACAAAGAGATAATGCAGCACTGCTGCTCATCTTTATTGGAATATAAGAAGCCATGTCCTCCAGGTCACATAAATGCAGACCCAGCTTTGATGGTCTCACGCAAAGAAATCAAATCTCCTGACAACAACATATTTTTCAAGTGCCCAACCTCACAGAAAGTTTCTCAAAAAGTTTTTAGGCCAGAAGAGCTCCATGTTTGTGGAGTGTTAACCCAATCCCTTACTTTTGGAAACTCCTCTACCACCTCCAAGATTGTGAACTCCTGAGCATTTCCATTCCAGATATGTATTCACTGATTTTCTAACTCTTCTCCTCCAATTGTGTCTTAATTGGGGCAAAGGTATTGACAAGGCATTGCTCTGGATGAGAGTGGAAGGATATTTATGCAGCACATATTTGCATACACATTGGATTCATTTTTCAATTTTCCTATTGAAATAGTGAATCCCTGACACTAACCCGAACCTATTAGGCTCAGACTACTCAACCTAATAAAAAGGAGAAAAATAACCCAAACAAATATAAATACAAGCAGTTCAGAGGAGGCATGTTGTATATTTGGACTTGCCTTTTGCATTATATAAGGTAGGAGTTATAAATCTAGTCAATTTTTAATTGAAATAGTTCTCCATGTGTTTTTAAAGTTAACAGATATGTGAATTCTTGTTTCCAATTCTCTGTAGCCATTTCACCCATGTATATTTATATACATATATAGAATCCTACCAGGTATCACATGTACATTTTTGGGAGGTGGCTGACTTGGCAGATACAAATTGTGAGAAGAGTTCACTCCTCTTAAACGCTGTTGGAACTGAAAATTCAACCTACAAGCTTCCTAGTAGAACAACATTATACATAAGCTCATGTTCAGTAAAATAAATATTTTTGCATCTGTGGATGATATATATTTAATGATGAATTTTGTTTGGCATATATATTGCTACTTTTTAATGTCTATTTGTGTTTTTTTTGTATATATACATACACTCTGTAGATTTTTCAAAATATGAAATATGTGTCTTATATACACTCTCTTAATTCATTCATGTTCATGTACTTGGATTTATAATCAACTTTTCACAAGATTATTCTCAGACATATTCATTTAACTGAAATACATGTTTGTTTCCTAGTACTGAAAACTAACTTCAGTGAATGGTGCATACAAATCCTAATAATTCTACAGTAACTAACCCAGTCTAACATCAATGCAAGTAGATTACTATGGCACATGATATGTAATTTGACGTTCATTTGTATTCAACACTGGTACATTACTATTTCTTCAGGGTTTGCACATCATAGGATATACATTTCATCCACAAGTTCACAAATTTATAGGCATTTGTTTCAACTTTAATCACTTATTGCTTCAGAACACATGTATTATCAGGGTTTCTTGACTGGTCTTTTCATGAGAATTCTTTCCAAACACATTATTTTCAATTTCCATAATCACTATTGAAGCAAAACTCACACACTCTTCATGATAAACCAAAACACTAATATTACCATTTGATGTATAATTGGTCGGAATGAATGATTGTATATCAATATAAGATTTCCTGTAATTTTTCAGATATCAGTTCAATACATAATTTAAATTTGGAACAACTTATATTATTTATTCACATTATGGTCTATTCATGCTTTATCTCTATATTCATAGACACAGGGTACACCTCTTTGTACCCCCAAAACTAATTTTATGTCTTCAATATATTGCTCCCAGAAAAGGTGGTAGAAATACTCATGTCACCTGATCTACATAAACATTTTATCACAGTAATATTCGGAACTAAAAATGTGAAGGTCACACTTAAGACTGTACCAAAGCCAAAAGGGAAATTGTACATGGATTACTAAAACATCCATGTCCAGGTTGCCTAATGCTCTCAAATGTCAATCCTATTGGTGACGGCATATTTGTTTCTTCATAAGATTATATTTTGAAACTCAACCTTGTAGAAAATGTCTAATCCTATCACTCATTTTATACTTTGCATGATTTCATAATGTCTCTATTGATATCTGCTTTTCTACATATTTTCCCAAGCTCATCATAGTGACTCACTCTTCATATGTGCTGACATTAACATTCACCCTCTAACCAAAACCCTATTAGGAAAGAACTTTTGATACAAATCCTATACTCACTCTTCTTCCTAAACCTACCGACTATCTTCTTAATCCTACCTACTATCCCTTTTTGACTGGATGTTCTCTTCTACATTCAATCATCCAAGGTACAAGGTCCTATGCCATTTATTATTGAATTATCTGAGACATCTTTGCAGAATATAATTAAAAGCTAAGTATCCCAGTCAAGGGCTGAATGATTTCTGGCCTTCAAATCTTACTTAGATTTCTGTTTTTGTACATTTATTTCAACTCTATATTCTTATAAATATCGTAGGTACCCAATACCATTATTCATCTCACAGAATGATTCCTAACTGAAATCGAACCTGTTATTAACCCGAAACATACACTGTTCCCTCAATCTCATTTTACAGAAGAGCAGGGAAAGAGTTGTTCTTACAATACAGGAAATTAGGGTACCTTCCACCTGCGAGAACCTCAAAGGTCCATTCAGAAATGATACCTGGAGAAGATTTAGGCAGGTAAAGAGGACCTGAGAGAGCAAAAGTCATCTTCCATGGCAAACAACCTGGTCAGGATGAAGGGATGTGTCTGAATCAGCCTCTCTCTTCTTATTGTAGAGAAGATGGACAATACCAGGCCTGGGTGAAGAGCTGTTCCCAGGTTCCTCTGGTTGATATACCATTCTAACTAGTGAAAGTGTCACAAGAAGTAGAGGCCGGCTCCATCTCATGGGACCCTTGGAAGCAACTCTTAGGACAAAGTGTTTGCCAAGGCAGTGACCTCATTCAGTTCCAAAGAAAGTGACATACCTCATTTCCTTGGTGATGGAACTCTCTGAACTTGGTATCCAAGAAGTCAGGCACCCAGAAGCAGTCCCAGTCCCAGTATCAGTGGGCTCACTTGGTTGGATTTAACAAGGACAGAGTCAGTCTTTTTTGGTACCTACTGATGTGAGGAAGGACAAATGGAGGAGAGCTCTGAAGAGGGACCTTTCCTGAGAAAGCAGGTAGTGGCTCACCACTTTTTCCTGACACCTTAACAGAGTTGGCCAAGGAAACCAGATCTGATAGAGGACAGGCCATTTTGGGAGAAGATAGTATGGCCCACAAGTCAGAGAACACTTTGGATAGTCACAGACCTACTTGAGGGAAGGAGGTGCCTTTGTGGGAGTGGGTGTGTGTTTGTGGTTCTGTCTCATGTTCTGAGAATAGGTAGGAAAGTCGGTTTTTTCGTTTGCAGTGGACTATTTCTAGTAAGTCGTTTGACCAGACTAGTGTTCCTATGTCTGTGTATTTCACTGTGTCCGTTGTTGTAGACATTTGAAAAGATAATGCATTAATATATGTCTAGTCTAGTATAAATCTTCCCATAATTCATCCTGGCCAATTAATGAATGGAATGCAACCTGTCTTATCCATGGGCAACACCTGCTATCTACCTAAGTTCCTGTTTTCTTCCTGAATTCTGGCCATTCTCCAGAATTGGCTCATGGTTTTGTTTCCAAGATATGTACCACCTCCAAGCCCTGTGACATGGCCATGTACTGGATAGCTTAAGAGAATGGCGAGATTCTCAGAAAACTCAGATATCAGTGTGACCAGGAAAGTCTCAGTGGAGAGACCCTACTTTGGATCTTTTGCTTAACTATTGTTCTGTTGCCCTGAATGTCAAATATCAGTGTGACCAGGAAAGTCTCAGAGGAGAGACCCTACTTTGGATCTTTTGCTTAACTATTTTTCTGTTGCCCTGAATGTCTGGAAGGCCTTTGCCTCAGGCCACCCCTCTGTGAAGCCTGAGGAAAACAGTTTTGAAATGGAAATGAATGGGCATCATCTGTGGCTCTTTGCTTAATTGCTTTGGTAAGGGATGTGGCTGAATTAGCCTTTTGGTCTTATGTGTGGCTGTGACTTAGATTCTCAGCTCCTGATGGATCTAAAGAATGATCGCTTGTGTCCATCCAAAACCATAATTGCAAAAAGATCAGTCATTGTGGATGAAGTCACTTGCCTTCCTCTGTTAGGTTCATGACCTCTATCAAGTGAGAATAGGGATTCTTTGGATGAAATGAGTTCTTCCAAGCCCTGCAGTGGTGCTTGGGTTTTCACATGACTCCAAATGAAATAAAGAATCTATATCTGAAAATCAGTAGGGCTCAAATTGGAGAAACAGAGCAGTATTAAAGGCATGCTTATTTTGTCACTCCTGGTTCACAGGAAGGGTGTCCAGGCCACCCTGACTTTAGGCAAATGAGGGGCAAGCGAGCTTATTTTGGAAACTGTCTTTGGCTGCGCCCCTCATAGAAACCTTCGCCAGAGGTGAGGATGAGTCTCTACATGGAAGAGGATTAGTGTCATGTGGAGGTGTTTTGGTTATAATTTTGGTCATTTGTGTGTCGGTTGGAAAAAATGACTGTGTCCACCTGTGCTTGAACTCTGGTGTGATTCCCCTTAGAGACTGAGTTGTGGAACTAAAGTCAGAGAAATATTGCCATGAATTTTGTTGGAATTTTAGTAGGCCATGCATGAGAGTCGCCATTGGAAACTGAGATCTAGGCCCAGGGTGGCTTTCCACAGAGCACTGGGAATCTCCGCCAGGATATAACATGATTTTATTATTAAAGACTTGGCAGGCTGAGTTGAGAGTCAAAACACACATGGGCCTCACCTTGTAGACCTCAATGGGCCTGGCTTTATGTGGCCTCTTTGGGCACTCTTTCAGAAGCCTTGCCTGTGAGAGTTCTTTAGAGCTATCATTGAAATGAGCTTCCACACCATTTAATGATTCCTGAATGAATTGAAACCCACAGTGACTCCAACTTCATCTTTGAAAAATGGTTAGATAAATACCATGAAATTTTTGAAATTCCCATGACCAGGTGGCACTGGAAAACTTTTGGATGTCTTGTTGCTGATCATGAGTATACCAGACAGTACCTTGATTTACTGGGTTGCATGAAAATGGTTTAGAACAGAGATGCCAGTAAGTTGGATCCTGCTGAGTAGTGGCCCAGAGCAGTGGTGTGCAGGTGTTTGATAAAACATCAGTGGTAGGGCCATGAGGATCTACCATTGGATTCCAAATGGCTTGTGACTGACATGGTGTAGCCAGCAGACCCTTATATGTAAAGGAATCTTGTTATATGGAGAGGTTTCAGGGCAATGTTCTGAATCATGTTGCTATTGTCAAGGGGGCAAGCTACGTGGGATAAAATACTGTTTGGTGCATTCTCCTCCAGACCCTTCCCCCCACACCTGACAGAACTCCTCCAGTACTGTGTCCCATTTGAACTCGTATTTTGTGAAGCAAATACCAACCTCCCAGAGCAGCAGCAAAAACACCACGAAAATTAGAGGATGGCCAAATGGCTTCACAGTCCACACGAAGAGACAATTAGCCCTCAGAGGCCACAGTTTACCTACAAAGAGAGAATTCAGCACTGTTGCCTCATTTTATTGGAAAGTAAGTAACCATGTCATCCAGATCACATAGATGCAGACCCATCTTTGATGGTCTCACTACAAAGTAAGCTAAAGCTCCTGACAACAGCATATATTTCAAGTGCTCAACCTCAGAGGCAGATCCTCAAAAATATTTAGGCCAGCAGAGCTCGAGGTTTGTGGAGTGTTTACCCTGTCCATTACTTTTAGAAACTCCTCTACCAACTCCAATGATGTGAAATCGGGAGCATTTTCCAATCCAGATAGGTATTCACAAATTTTTTAACTCTTCTACTCTAATTGTGTTTTTCTTGAGGCGAAGGTAATGTCAAGGCATTGTTCTGGATGAGAGTGGAAAGATTTTTCTGTAGCATATGTTTGCATACACATTGGATTCAATTTCCTGTTTTTCATTCAAAATACTGAATCCCTGACACTAACCCATACCCTACCAGACTCTGACTACTAATCCTAATATGATGGAGAAAAATAACCCAAACAGAATAGAAATACAAGTAGTTCAGAGGAGGCACGGTGTATAGTTGGACTTCCCTTCTGCATGATACAGAGTAGGAGTTATAAATCTAGTCAATTGTTTGTTGAAATAGTTCTCCATGTATTTTTAAAGTTAACAAACATGTGAATTCCTGTCTCCCTTTCTCTGTAGCCTATTCAGCATGTGTATTTTAATATGGACATATACAATCCTACCTGGTACCACACGTTTGTTCTTGTGATTTGGCTTACTTGGCAGATACAAATTGTGAGACGAGATCACTCCTACTAAACCCTGTTGTTACTGAATATTGAAACAATGGGTGAGCTTCCTAGTTGAACAACATTATACATAAATCCATGTTCAGTAAAATGAATATTTTTGGATCTGTGGATGATATATATTTTATGATGAATTTTGATTGACATATATTGCTACTTTTTTTGTCTGTGTGTACTCTCCAGATTTTTCTAAATATGAAATATATGTGTCTTATGTACACTCCCTAAATTCATTCATGTTCATGTATGTGGATTTATAATCAACTATTCACAAGATTATTCTCAGAAATATTCATCCACCTGAAATTTGCCTAATGCTCTCAAATGTCAATCCTATTGGTGACTACAAATTTGTTTCTTCCTAAATTATGTATTCAAACTCAACCCTGTTCAAAATGTCTAATCCTATCACTCACTTTATACTTTGCCTTATTTTGTAATGTCTCTATTTATATCTGCTTTACTTCATGTTTTCCCCAGTTCATCATTGTGACTGACTCTTCACCTGTGCTGACTTTAACAATCACTCTGTAACCGAAACCCTGTAGCTAACGAACTTTTGTTCCAAATCCTATACTCACACTTCTTCCTAAACGTACTATCTTCCTATTTCTATCAACAATCCCTTTTTGACTGGATGTTCTCTTCTACTTTCAATCATTATAGTAAATGTCGGGCGAGCTTCGCAGGAGGAAACCACCAACAGACTATCTCATGCAACAGCAAAGGGTTTATTGAGTGTCCAGCATGCTGGTGCTCAGAGCTCACTTGAATAGAGCAGATAGCCCTGAGAATCGCTTAAGTAGAGCTTATATACTTTACCTGGAGAGGGCAGGGAGGGAAGTTTATTGATGGATCAGGGCGAGTGGGCGATTTGCGTGCAACTGGGTGAGGGAGCACATTCTGCAGTTGGGCAGTTGGGGACAGCACATACTGGGAACAAGATTTGCAAGCATTTCTCAAGATTTCAACAGTGTTTTGTTAAGCATACAGAAAAACAGGAAGTGACAAGTACCTATTTTATTAACCTTTTATTCCCCACTTCTTCTTCTGGCTACTTTTAATCATAAAAATGATCATTGGGTTGTGTCACATTCTATGTATACTAGTGGGGTATTACCATAAGTTTAACTCGTCCAATTTGAGCCTGGAGAAAAGAAATTACATGGTTGAGAAAACAGGGTTTAATAGTTAGCAATAATATGAGGATTATTATTGGACCGGCCAGGGTTGATAAAAAAACGTAGTTAACCAGGAAGACTGTGTGAACCAAGACTCAAACCACCTTTTTTGGGCCTCTCTGTCTCTTTGATGCTTTTCAAGGAATCTTTTTAATTTACTCTTAGATTTTATTACAACTCCAGTATGCTCGGCATACAAACAACTTTCTTCTCTCAATGCAGCAAAGAGGCCCCTTCTCTCATGACAAGGAGGTCCAACCCTCGAGTGGTCTGAAAAACAACTTCAGAGAGAGAGGTAAAAGACTCATGCAAAGCTCTGATGGAGGTTTCTAATATCTTAGTTTTGGTCTATTGCTGTCATTTGTTGGGTCATTTGTTGAGTCCCATGGACAAAGGCAGTGGTTCCCGTGGCCACCAGTGCAGCAATTTCTATTCCTAATATGATGGCTAAGTTGAGGGATATATATTTTCAGTGGAACCAGGTTGAATGCCCCCCTATTTGATCTTCAAATGAACCTGCATTGTGATAGAGCACTCTGGGAAACATCTGCACGATTACACAATTAATCACATCTGTTGACCATTTCATGAAAACATTAACAATGTTTAAGTATATAGAATCATGCTGTAGTAGGGACGGACAAGGCAACTCACCTAAGATAGCACTGAAGACAGGGAAACAGTCCTATTTGGTGGCAACCAGATTCAGAGGGCATTGATTCTGTTGTAATCAAGTAATCCTCTGAAACCCAAGTTTAGGTAGTTTCAGAATTTTGTACCCAACATGTAATGGAAGGGGCTCAGAAGTTCACAGTCTGCAGAAGTTGAAAAAAAGCAGTTTTGTTTCTGTTTTTTCCTCGGTTCTGGGCAAGTTAACTTTTCAAGGACACCTGGGAGGGAAAGAGTTTTTTCTTCCCTTTCTTATTTTCCCATTTCCAGCTGTTACCACGGAGCCCAGTTGCTAACTTCGTTAACTTAGAAA
Source organism: Callospermophilus lateralis (assembly GCF_048772815.1). Classification (NCBI taxonomy): domain Eukaryota; kingdom Metazoa; phylum Chordata; class Mammalia; order Rodentia; family Sciuridae; genus Callospermophilus; species Callospermophilus lateralis. Next base: position 766,516 of record NW_027516064.1, read on the forward strand.
TGTAGCCATCTCTGTGAAGCCCCATGTCAAGGCCAGAGGCCTTGTTCACATATTTTTGTGAAAAACTAGTAAGGGGGTGTCTTGATTAGGAGTGCTAATTTTTTTAGCCAGTGGCCAAGTAGAACAGGGCAACATGAAAATAGGAAGTTTAACTACATTGAACTTTTTTATAGGGACTCTTTTGCTGAAAGTCCTAAAGTCAGCCATGGTGAAGACTTCTGGAGAAGGTCAGTTAAAGACTTTTCTGTGGGCCTGGTACAGAGGGGAAAGACGGAGAAGGTGGGGCTGAGAGCAGCTCAGAGTATCTGAGAATGAGAAAAGAGAGATGTAAAAAAATAATTGGAAAGTGGTTTGGAATTTTCCTAGCAACAAATATTTGAGCAGTAGAACAGGTAGAGCAAAGAAGAAGATGGTTGTGAGTATCCCAAAACACATGTTAGGGACTTTAAATTCTTAGTAAACTGTTTTCAGTGATGACAAAGCAACTTTAAAGGCCATTTTCATTACATATTGGATATGGGTCTGAGGGCTCTCCTCAGCTGGTTTGAGCTTTGGGTTAGTTGGTAAGAGGACCTGGTGGGACCCGGTGCGGGCACTGACAGGAGAAGAGAGGAGTGAGTGGGTGGAGGGGTACCTCAGTACCTGCTACGTCAGCAAGAGGGCAATGGTCTGAGAACCAGCAGAGATTTGGATTTTTGATCTAATAATTGTAGTGGAGAAATCAGGTTGCTGAGGTGGGAGTGACAGCAGAGACTCTGGAGCAGAAGGCTGAAGGTGAGGATCTATTGGGTAAGCATAGTTCAGGATGTGAGCGAAGAAGGGAAAAGGCCTCTACATAGTGGAATCTCCTTTTACCCTTTTGAGCACCAGCAGATGTTAAAAAGGTCACACAGGATTTGAGGATCTAGAGTCCCCTCTGGTTGCCATCAGTTTTTGTTTTCTAATTCGTAATATGGCCAATGCTGTGTACTGAATTTAATGCGGAGTTTGGGTTCCATCAGGCAGCCCCTGTATGCTCACATCCCCATGACTTACAGAAGAAGTCGGCTTTTCCCCCACATAGCCATGGCTGTTTATGGCTTTGACAGTCGGCCGGGTAAACACAGTAATCTAGGCTAGCCAACCTGCATCTGGCTCGTGTGTCCCTACATCCATAATGTTTGTTTCCATTATCTATGGTAAGGAAGGGATTTAATGGAATTTTAGTGGGATCCTCTTCATCAGGGATATCCCATTAGGAAAGACCTATAGCCAGCTGACAAATGTCTGGGTGGAGAGATGGTCACCAGGTCCCTAAGTGGGCTGTATGCGAGATAGATTATACTTCTTTTCCAGTAGAATTTGTGATCAGCCAACGCTGCTGAACGGGCTGATGAGGGTTAGGACTACTTGTGGCTGAGGGGAGAGTCTATAGGCTTATCCACATGGTGAATATGCAATTTGAAAGTGTTACCATTCTTTTCCAGTTTCCAGCCAGAGTGTGGACAGGGCGCAGGCTTGAGATGAGAGGCATGGATCCAGGAAGTGATTCCGTCTACCTTTACCACTGTAGATGTTATAAGTACCACATGGTATGGTCCTTTCCAGTGGGGTTCCAGGGATGACACCTGATATCATCTTATGTAGATGAATCTCTTACTTGATATCGATGTGGAGTCCCCTCGTCCCCAGTTTGGTAGGCAGTGGCCAGCTTTTTCCACAGGTATCACTGAGATCTTTCAAGAGCTTTAAGTCTGTCAAGCAAGGGGGTGTGAAAGGGATCGTTAGGTCTTAGAGTTGGGCTTTGGTCCATTACTGGAGGAGAGGCACCCTAGATATTCACAGGGGGTGTGGTTACTCAAAGAAACAGAGGGCGTATTTCTTGCACGAAACATTGTATAAGGCATGAGCATAGTCCAATCATTTATGCTGGTCTCTAAGCTTAATTTTGTTGAGGTCTCTTTAATGGTTCTATTCATTCTTTCTACCTGTCCTGAACTCTAGGGTCTGTAAGCACAATAAAACTTCCAATGAATCCCCAGGTTCCTGGCTAACCCCTGACTTACTTGGGCCACGAACGCCGGTGCATTATCAGACCGTATTACCTTTGGCAGGCCGTATCTTTGAAAAATGTCTTTCAGGATCTGCTTGACCACCATTTGCACTGTTTCTTTTTTTTTTTCTTTTAGTGGGGAAGGCTTCAATCCATCCTAAAAATGTATCTACAAAGACTAGAAGATATTTATGTTCATACCTTGCTGGCTTAATTTCAGTAAAGTCAACTGCCCAGAATTGTCCTGGTCTGGTTCCTCGTAGGTGCTTTTCTGCAGGAAGCTTGGAAGGGTAAGCATTTACCAATTGATGGACTCGACAGGTTTTTTTTACCCATTTAGTTATTTCTTTTTGCTGTGAGTCAGTTAGTGGAAAACTCTGTTCTTGATACTTCAGAAATACCTGCAGTTTCTTTGAACCAAGGTGAGTGAGTTGATGTGCATTTTCTACTGACATATTTAGAGCTGTGACTATAGGAGTTTTTAGTGAAGGATTTAGAAATTCCACTTGGGGGCCTTCAGGGTTAAAAGTTATTTTGGCCCGGTACTTGGTGAGCAGATCTCTGCCCATCAATGGGGCCAGGCATTCTGTGATTACTAGGAAGGATTAATGGATTTTCCTTTTCCCAGGTCTATGGTCCTCTTAGTTGTCCAAGCCCGATACTTACTGCCATTTGCCCCTTGAACTAGAGACCTTTTATTTGATAGATGGCCCAATGGGGCCTTGAGGGCTGAGTATATTGCCCCTGTATCCACTTCAAAGTTTACTGGGGTCCCCTACACTTCAAAAGTTACCCTGAGCTACGGGAGGGGATGTTAGCCCCGACTTTTGGAGTCATCCTCAAGAGTCAGAATGGCTGGCAGGAGTGGCTGTCTCTTTCTAGGGAACTCTTTGGCCCAGTATCCTTTTTTTTTACAGTAGGCACAGTGATCTGAGGCAAGGAGTGGCCTCTGGCGTGGGCCCAGGTATCCCTTCCTGTCTCCCTGTTTCTTAATTTCTGGCCCTTTTGTTGTTGTGACCAGGACCTTAGTCAACGCCTTATTCTGTCTTTTGTTTCTTTTATCCTCCCTTTGCTTCATTCTCTTCCTCAGTTTCTCTCTTAAGGTATATTTTCTTGGCTTCTCTGACTAAATCTCTCAAAGTCATATCTTGTAATCCATCTAAGCATTGTAACTTTCTTTTAATATCCAGGGCAGCTTGCCCAATAAAGGCCATCATGACAGATGCCTTTTGATCCTCTGCCTGAGGATCGAAAGGAGTATATCTCCTACTTGCCTCCATAATTCTCTCTAGAAACATAGAGGGAGATTCATCAGGCCTTTGAATAATCTCTATTACCTTGGCCAAATTAGTTGGTCGCCTAGTGGCCACTCGGATGCCCACTATTAGAACCTGGCGATAAGTGGACAGATGCTTTCTAACTTCAATGGTGTTGGTGTCCCAGTTGGGTTGTTTCAAAGGAAAACCAGCTTTGATTAAGTTGGGAAGATGTATCACTCTCCAATCTGGTCGGAGGACATTTTTTTATAGCTTCCAGGAAGATTCTCTTTTGTTCCTCTGTCGTGAAGAGAGTCCCTAGGAATTGTTGACAGTCATCCCAAGTAGGCAAATGTGAAAATATCAATGACTCAACCAGACCTGTGAGCCCTGTGGGGTCCTCGGAAAAAGGGGGATTGTTATATTTCCAGTTATATAGGTCGGAAGAGGAGAAAGGCCAATATTTGTAGGCTTGCATTTTCCCCCCATGGCCTTCGTCAATCAATGGTCTGTAGAGACATAGTGGGAGCATCACAGGAGTTCCAGGGTTTTCAATCATTCACCACCATCAAGTTTCCTTAGCTGGGCTAGCTTCCTCCTGCGAAGGAGGGGCTGTGTGTGCTGCGGGGGAGTTATCTGGAGTGCGCTGGGCCAGCTTATATTCCTCCAGTGGTAGAGAGGCTGAGTCAGCTGCAGGGGAATCACTTAGAGGGTGTTGGTGGTTGGGGGACGAAGGCAGGGTATAATAAGGGGGAAGAGAGTCCAGAAGAGTCAAATCTTTTGACTCAGGGATTACAAAGGGTGGAGGAGGAGGAGGAACAGAGGGTTTGAGAGATCATGGGGGAAGGAGTAGGAGCAGGGGAAGGGACAAAGAAAGGCTTCACCCATTGAGGAGGAGATTTGCAGAGGTCCAGCAAAGTTAAGATATATGGCTGTTGATCCGGATGGCTATGTGTGCCCGGGTGAAAGACAATATCTCTGACTTCTTAAATTAGTGGGAAGTAGAAAGATCCTTCTAGGGGCCATCCAAATTCAAAGGTGGGCCATTCTGAGGCACAGAGATTCTGAAAGGTCCAGCGTTTAACTAAAAAAGAAAGATTCTGAGCCCTTAAGCGGACTTTGGTCCAGTGATCAAGGGTCAGGGACAGGGGCATTGAAGTGCTGTGTCCCATAATGAAAGATACACAAAGAGTGAATGCAAGACACACGACACAGACAAGACAAGACAATAAAAACATTCAATGGACATCCAAAACTGAGACCAGGACTGAGTAGCCAGCAAAACCCAATGGGCTGGCAATTCCGAATCAGATACAAAATATTACTGAGTCGAAGAGACTATTGTTCCTCGATTTCCCGAGTCTTTGGGAAGTTCCCCAGGGACGTGGCCTGTGGCTCTGTGACACGTCTGTCAGCCACCATCGGAGAGAACTCACGCTCTTCATCGACAGCCATTTTGCCCAGCACTAACCTTAACACTGAAACAAGAAAGAGGCGCCTTACTTAACCCAAGAGGAACCCGTTAGGGTCTTTTGTCCGCCGCTGCCAAAACTCGGTGGAATCTCCATATGTAAAGGTCGGGTGAGCATGGAAGGAAGAGACCACTAACAGACTGTCTTATCCAACAGCAAAGGGTTTATTCTGGGTCCAGCATGCTGGGGCTCGGAGCTCACTTGAATAGAGCAGAGAGCCCTGAGAACAGTTTAAGCAGAACATATATATTTTCCTTGGAGAGGGCAGGGAGGGAAGTATACTGATGGGTCAGGGAGAGTGGTCGGTTTGCATGCAACAGGGTGAGGGAGTACATTCTACACTTTGGCAGTTGGGGACAGCACATTCTGGGAACAAGATTAGCAAACAGTTCTCAAGATTTCAACAGTGTTTTGTTAAGCATACAGAAAAACAGTAAGTGACAAGTACCTATTTTATTAACCTTTCACTACCGACTATCCTTTTTGACTGGATGTTCTCTTCTACATTCTATGATCCAAAGTACAAGCTCCTATGCCATTGTATATCAATTTTTTCAAAGCTAAGTATCCCAACCAAGG